>NW_027464121.1:0-274252 GCF_050947455.1 Rhinoderma darwinii
TATATTCTACAGCAGTGACCCCCTCCTCTATATGTATATATTCTACAGCAGTGACCTCCTCCTCTATATGTATATATTCTACAGCAGTGACCTCCTCCTCTATATGTATATATTCTACAGCAGTGACCTCCTCCTCTATATGT
Source organism: Rhinoderma darwinii (assembly GCF_050947455.1). Classification (NCBI taxonomy): domain Eukaryota; kingdom Metazoa; phylum Chordata; class Amphibia; order Anura; family Rhinodermatidae; genus Rhinoderma; species Rhinoderma darwinii. The sequence continues at coordinate 144 of NW_027464121.1, forward strand.
ATATATTCTACAGCAGTGTCCTTCCTCCTCTATATGTATATATTCTACAGCAGTGACCTCCTCCTCTATATGTATATATTCTACAGCAGTGACCTCCTCCTCTACATGTATATATTCTACAGCAGTGACCTCCTCTATATGTATATATTCTACAGCAGTGACCTCCTCCTCTATATGTATATATTCTACAGCAGTGACCTCCTCCTCTATATGTATATATTCTACAGCAGTGACCTCCTCCTCTATATGTATATATTCTACAGCAGTGACCTCCTCTATATGTATATATTCTACAGCAGTGACCTCCTCCTCTATATGTATATACTCTACAGCAGTGACCTCCTCCTCTATATGTATATATTCTACAGCAGTGACCTCCTCTATATGTATATATTCTACAGCAGTGACCTCCTCCTCTATATGTATATATTCTACAGCAGTGACCTCCTCCTCTATATGTATATATTCTACAGCAGTGTCCTCCTCCTCTATATGTATATACTCTACAGCAGTGACCCCCTCCTCTATATGTATATATTCTACAGCAGTGACCCCCTCCTCTATATGTATATATTCTACAGCAGTGTCCTCCTCTATATGTATATATTCTACAGCAGAGACCTCCTCCTCTATATGTATATATTCTACAGCAGTGACCTCCTCCTCTATATGTATATATTCTACAGCAGTGACCTCCTCCTCTATATGTATATATTCTACAGCAGTGACCTCCTCCTCTATATGTATATATTCTACAGCAGTGACCTCCTCCTCTATATGTATATATTCTACAGCAGTGACCTCCTCTATATGTATATATTCTACAGCAGTGACCTCCTCCTCTATATGTATATATTCTACAGCAGTGACCTCCTCCTCTATATGTATATATTCTACAGCAGTGACCTCCTCTATATGTATATATTCTACAGCAGTGACCTCCTCCTCTATATGTATATACTCTACAGCAGTGACCTCCTCCTCTATATGTATATATTCTACAGCAGTGACCTCCTCCTCTATATGTATATATTCTACAGCAGTGTCCTCCTCTATATGTATATATTCTACAGCAGTGACCCCCTCCTCTATATGTATATATTCTACAGCAGTGACCCCCTCCTCTATATGTATATATTCTACAGCAGTGACCCCCTCCTCTATATGTATATACTCTACAGCAGTGACCTCCTCCTCTATATGTATATACTCTACAGCAGTGGACCTCCTCTATATGTATATATTCTACAGCAGTGACCTCCTCTATATGTATATATTCTACAGCAGTGACCTCCTCCTCTATATGTATATATTCTACAGCAGTGACCTCCTCCTCTATATGTATATATTCTACAGCAGTGACCTCCTCCTCTATATGTATATATTCTACAGCAGTGACCTCCTCCTCTATATGTATATATTCTACAGCAGTGACCTCCTCCTCTATATGTATATATTCTACAGCAGTGACCCCCTCCTCTATATGTATATATTCTACAGCAGTGACCTCCTCTATATGTATATATTCTACAGCGGTGACCTCCTCCTCTATATGTATATATTCTACAGCAGTGACCTCCTCCTCTATATGTATATATTCTACAGCAGTGACCTCCTCCTCTATATGTATATATTCTACAGCAGTGACCTCCTCCTCTATATGTATATATTCTACAGCAGTGACCTCCTCTATATGTATATATTCTACAGCAGTGACCTCCTCCTCTATATGTATATATTCTACAGCAGTGACCTCCTCCTCTATATGTATATATTCTACAGCAGTGACCTCCTCCTCTATATGTATATATTCTACAGCAGTGACCCCCTCCTCTATATGTATATATTCTACAGCAGTGACCCCCTCCTCTATATGTATATATTCTACAGCACTGACCTCCTCCTCTATATGTATATATTCTACAGCAGTGACCTCCTCCTCTATATGTATATATTCTACAGCAGTGACCTCCTCCTCTATATGTATATATTCTACAGCAGTGACCCCCTCCTCTATATGTATATATTCTACAGCAGTGACCTCCTCCTCTATATGTATATATTCTACAGCAGTGACCTCCTCCTCTATATGTATATATTCTACAGCAGTGACCCCCTCCTCTATATGTATATATTCTACAGCAGTGACCCCCTCCTCTATATGTATATATTCTACAGCAGTGACCTCCTCCTCTATATGTATATATTCTACAGCAGTGACCCCCTCCTCTATATGTATATATTCTACAGCAGTGACCTCCTCTATATGTATATATTCTACAGCGGTGACCTCCTCCTCTATATGTATATATTCTACAGCGGTGACCTCCTCCTCTATATGTATATATTCTACAGCAGTGACCCCCTCCTCTATATGTATATATTCTACAGCAGTGACCTCCTCTATATGTATATATTCTACAGCGGTGACCTCCTCCTCTATATGTATATATTCTACAGCAGTGACCTCCTCCTCTATATGTATATATTCTACAGCAGTGACCTCCTCCTCTATATGTATATATTCTACAGCAGTGACCTCCTCTATATGTATATATTCTACAGCAGTGACCTCCTCCTCTATATGTATATATTCTACAGCAGTGTCCTCCTCCTCTATATGTATATATTCTACAGCAGTGACCTCCTCTATATGTATATATTCTACAGCACTGACCTCCTCTATATGTATATATTCTACAGCAGTGACCCCCTCCTCTATATGTATATATTCTACAGCAGTGACCTCCTCCTCTATATGTATATATTCTACAGCAGTGACCTCCTCTATATGTATATATTCTACAGCACTGACCTCCTCTATATGTATATATTCTACAGCAGTGACCTCCTCCTCTATATGTATATATTCTACAGCAGTGACCCCCTCCTCTATATGTATATATTCTACAGCAGTGACCTCCTCCTCTATATGTATATATTCTACAGCAGTGACCTCCTCTATATGTATATATTCTACAGCAGTGACCTCCTCCTCTATATGTATATATTCTACAGCAGTGACCCCCTCCTCTATATGTATATATTCTACAGCAGTGACCTCCTCTATATGTATATATTCTACAGCAGTGTCCTCCTCCTCTATATGTATATATTCTACAGCAGTGACCTCCTCCTCTATATGTATATATTCTACAGCAGTGACCTCCTCTATATGTATATATTCTACAGCAGTGTCCTCCTCCTCTATATGTATATATTCTACAGCAGTGACCTCCTCCTCTATATGTATATATTCTACAGCAGTGACCTCCTCTATATGTATATATTCTACAGCAGTGACCTCCCCCTCTATATGTATATATTCTACAGCAGTGACCCCCTCCTCTATATGTATATATTCTACAGCAGTGACCCCCTCCTCTATATGTATATATTCTACAGCAGTGTCCTCCTCCTCTATATGTATATACTCTACAGCAGTGACCTCCTCCTCTATATGTATATATTCTACAGCAGTGACCCCCTCCTCTATATGTATATATTCTACAGCAGTGACCTCCTCCTCTATATGTATATATTCTACAGCAGTGACCCCCTCCTCTATATGTATATATTCTACAGCAGTGACCTCCTCCTCTATATGTATATATTCTACAGCAGTGACCTCCTCCTCTATATGTATATATTCTACAGCAGTGACCTCCTCCTCTATATGTATATATTCTACAGCAGTGACCCCCTCCTCTATATGTATATATTCTACAGCAGTGACCTCCTCCTCTATATGTATATATTCTACAGCAGTGTCCCCCTCCTCTATATGTATATATTCTACAGCAGTGACCTCCTCCTCTATATGTATATACTCTACAGCAGTGACCTCCTCTATATGTATATATTCTACAGCAGTGACCTCCTCTATATGTATATATTCTACAGCAGTGTCCTCCTCCTCTATATGTATATATTCTACAGCAGTGACCTCCTCCTCTATATGTATATATTCTACAGCAGTGACCTCCTCCTCTATATGTATATATTCTACAGCAGTGACCTCCTCTATATGTATATATTCTACAGCAGTGACCTCCTCTATATGTATATATTCTACAGCAGTGACCTCCTCCTCTATATGTATATATTCTACAGCAGTGACCTCCTCTATATGTATATATTCTACAGCAGTGACCTCCTCTATATGTATATATTCTACAGCAGTGACCTCCTCTATATGTATATACTCTACAGCAGTGACCTCCTCTATATGTATATATTCTACAGCAGTGTCCCCCTCCTCTATATGTATATATTCTACAGCAGTGACCTCCTCCTCTATATGTATATATTCTACAGCAGTGACCTCCTTCTCTATATGTATATATTCTACAGCAGTGACCTCCTCCTCTATATGTATATATTCTACAGCAGTGACCTCCTCCTCTATATGTATATATTCTACAGCAGTGACCTCCTCCTCTATATGTATATACTCTACAGCAGTGACCTCCTCCTCTATATGTATATATTCTACAGCAGAGACCTCCTCCTCTATATGTATATATTCTACAGCAGTGACCTCCTCCTCTATATGTATATACTCTACAGCAGTGACCTCCTCCTCTATATGTATATATTCTACAGCAGTGACCTCCTCTATATGTATATATTCTACACCAGTGACCTCCTCCTCTATATGTATATATTCTACAGCAGTGACCCCCTCCTCTATATGTATATATTCTACAGCAGTGACCTCCTCCTCTATATGTATATATTCTACAGCAGTGACCTCCTCCTCTATATGTATATACTCTACAGCAGTGACCCCCTCCTCTATATGTATATATTCTACAGCAGTGACCCCCTCCTCTATATGTATATATTCTACAGCAGTGACCTCCTCCTCTATATGTATATATTCTACAGCAGTGACCTCCTCCTCTATATGTATATACTCTACAGCAGTGACCTCCTCTATATGTATATATTCTACAGCAGTGACCTCCTCTATATGTATATATTCTACAGCAGTGACCCCCTCCTCTATATGTATATACTCTACAGCAGTGACCTCCTCCTCTATATGTATATACTCTACAGCAGTGACCTCCTCCTCTATATGTATATATTCTACAGCAGTGACCTCCTCCTCTATATGTATATATTCTACAGCAGTGACCTCCTCTATATGTATATATTCTACAGCAGTGTCCTCCTCCTCTATATGTATATATTCTACAGCAGTGTCCTCCTCCTCTATATGTATATACTCTACAGCAGTGACCCCCCTCCTCTATATGTATATACTCTACAGCAGTGACCTCCTCCTCTATATGTATATACTCTACAGCAGTGACCTCCTCCTCTATATGTATATATTCTACAGCAGTGTCCCTCCTCCTCTATATGTATATATTCTACAGCAGTGTCCTCCTCCTCTATTTGTATATATTCTACAGCAGTGACCTCCTCCTCTATATGTATATATTCTACAGCAGTGACCTCCTCCTCTATATGTATATATTCTACAGCAGTGACCCCCTCCTCTATATGTATATATTCTACAGCAGTGACCTCCTCCTCTATATGTATATATTCTACAGCAGTGACCTCCTCTATATGTATATATTCTACAGCAGTGACCTCCTCCTCTATATGTATATATTCTACAGCAGTGACCCCCTCCTCTATATGTATATATTCTACAGCAGTGACCTCCTCCTCTATATGTATATATTCTACAGCAGTGACCCCCTCCTCTATATGTATATATTCTACAGCAGTGACCTCCTCCTCTATATGTATATATTCTACAGCAGTGACCCCCTCCTCTATATGTATATATTCTACAGCAGTGACCCCCTCCTCTATATGTATATATTCTACAGCAGTGACCTCCTCCTCTATATGTATATACTCTACAGCAGTGACCTCCTCCTCTATATGTATATATTCTACAGCAGTGTCCTCCTCTATATGTATATATTCTACAGCAGTGACCTCCTCCTCTATATGTATATATTCTACAGCAGTGACCTCCTCCTCTATATGTATATACTCTACAGCAGTGACCTCCTCCTCTATATGTATATACTCTACAGCAGTGACCTCCTCCTCTATATGTATATATTCTACAGCAGTGTCCTCCTCCTCTATATGTATATATTCTACAGCAGTGTCCTCCTCCTCTATATGTATATACTCTACAGCAGTGACCCCCTCCTCTATATGTATATACTCTACAGCAGTGACCTCCTCCTCTATATGTATATACTCTACAGCAGTGACCTCCTCCTCTATATGTATATATTCTACAGCAGTGTCCTCCTCCTCTATATGTATATATTCTACAGCAGTGTCCTCCTCCTCTATTTGTATATATTCTACAGCAGTGTCCTCCTCCTCTATATGTATATACTCTACAGCAGTGACCTCCTCCTCTATATGTATATATTCTACAGCAGTGACCTCCTCCTCTATATGTATATATTCTACAGCAGTGACCTCCTCCTCTATATGTATATACTCTACAGCAGTGACCTCCTCCTCTATATGTATATACTCTACAGCAGTGACCTCCTCCTCTATATGTATATATTCTACAGCAGTGTCCTCCTCCTCTATATGTATATATTCTACAGCAGTGACCTCCTCTATATGTATATATTCTACAGCAGTGACCTCCTCCTCTATATGTATATATTCTACAGCAGTGACCCCCTCCTCTATATGTATATATTCTACAGCAGTGACCTCCTCCTCTATATGTATATATTCTACAGCAGTGACCTCCTCCTCTATATGTATATACTCTACAGCAGTGACCTCCTCCTCTATATGTATATACTCTACAGCAGTGACCTCCTCCTCTATATGTATATATTCTACAGCAGTGACCCCCTCCTCTATATGTATATATTCTACAGCAGTGACCCCCTCCTCTATATGTATATATTCTACAGCAGTGACCTCCTCCTCTATATGTATATATTCTACAGCAGTGACCCCCTCCTCTATATGTATATATTCTACAGCAGTGACCTCCTCCTCTATATGTATATATTCTACAGCAGTGACCTCCTCCTCTATATGTATATATTCTACAGCAGTGACCTCCTCCTCTATATGTATATATTCTACAGCAGTGACCTCCTCCTCTATATGTATATATTCTACAGCAGTGACCTCCTCCTCTATATGTATATACTCTACAGCAGTGACCTCCTCCTCTATATGTATATACTCTACAGCAGTGACCTCCTCCTCTATATGTATATATTCTACAGCAGTGACCCCCTCCTCTATATGTATATATTCTACAGCAGTGACCCCCTCCTCTATATGTATATATTCTACAGCAGTGACCTCCTCCTCTATATGTATATATTCTACAGCAGTGACCCCCTCCTCTATATGTATATATTCTACAGCAGTGACCTCCTCCTCTATATGTATATATTCTACAGCAGTGACCTCCTCCTCTATATGTATATATTCTACAGCAGTGACCTCCTCCTCTATATGTATATATTCTACAGCAGTGACCTCCTCCTCTATATGTATATATTCTACAGCAGTGACCTCCTCCTCTATATGTATATATTCTACAGCAGTGACCTCCTCCTCTATATGTATATATTCTACAGCAGTGACCTCCTCCTCTATATGTATATATTCTACAGCAGTGACCCCCTCCTCTATATGTATATATTCTACAGCAGTGTCCTCCTCTATATGTATATATTCTACAGCAGTGACCTCCTCTATATGTATATATTCTACAGCGGTGACCTCCTCCTCTATATGTATATATTCTACAGCAGTGACCTCCTCCTCTATATGTATATATTCTACAGCAGTGACCCCCTCCTCTATATGTATATATTCTACAGCAGTGACCTCCTCTATATGTATATATTCTACAGCAGTGACCTCCTCCTCTATATGTATATATTCTACAGCAGTGACCCCCTCCTCTATATGTATATATTCTACAGCAGTGACCTCCTCTATATGTATATACTCTACAGCAGTGACCTCCTCTATATGTATATATTCTACAGCAGTGACCTCCTCCTCTATATGTATATATTCTACAGCAGTGACCTCCTCCTCTATATGTATATATTCTACAGCAGTGACCTCCTCCTCTATATGTATATATTCTACAGCAGTGACCTCCTCCTCTATATGTATATATTCTACAGCAGTGACCTCCTCCTCTATATGTATATATTCTACAGCAGTGACCTCCTCCTCTATATGTATATATTCTACAGCAGTGACCTCCTCTATATGTATATATTCTACAGCAGTGTCCTCCTCCTCTACATGTATATATTCTACAGCAGTGACCTCCTCTATATGTATATATTCTACAGCAGTGACCTCCTCCTCTATATGTATATATTCTACAGCAGTGACCTCCTCCTCTATATGTATATACTCTACAGCAGTGACCCCCTCCTCTATATGTATATATTCTACAGCAGTGACCCCCTCCTCTATATGTATATATTCTACAGCAGTGACCTCCTCCTCTATATGTATATATTCTACAGCGGTGACCCCCTCCTCTATATGTATATATTCTACAGCAGTGACCTCCTCCTCTATATGTATATATTCTACAGCAGTGACCCCCTCCTCTATATGTATATATTCTACAGCAGTGACCTCCTCTATATGTATATATTCTACAGCAGTGACCTCCTCCTCTATATGTATATATTCTACAGCAGTGTCCTCCTCTATATGTATATATTCTACAGCAGTGACCTCCTCTATATGTATATATTCTACAGCGGTGACCTCCTCCTCTATATGTATATATTCTACAGCAGTGACCTCCTCCTCTATATGTATATATTCTACAGCAGTGACCCCCTCCTCTATATGTATATATTCTACAGCAGTGACCTCCTCTATATGTATATATTCTACAGCAGTGACCTCCTCCTCTATATGTATATATTCTACAGCAGTGACCCCCTCCTCTATATGTATATATTCTACAGCAGTGACCTCCTCTATATGTATATACTCTACAGCAGTGACCTCCTCTATATGTATATATTCTACAGCAGTGACCTCCTCCTCTATATGTATATATTCTACAGCAGTGACCTCCTCCTCTATATGTATATATTCTACAGCAGTGACCTCCTCCTCTATATGTATATATTCTACAGCAGTGACCTCCTCCTCTATATGTATATATTCTACAGCAGTGACCTCCTCCTCTATATGTATATATTCTACAGCAGTGACCTCCTCCTCTATATGTATATATTCTACAGCAGTGACCTCCTCCTCTACATGTATATATTCTACAGCAGTGACCTCCTCTATATGTATATATTCTACAGCAGTGACCTCCTCCTCTATATGTATATATTCTACAGCAGTGACCTCCTCCTCTATATGTATATACTCTACAGCAGTGACCCCCTCCTCTATATGTATATATTCTACAGCAGTGACCCCCTCCTCTATATGTATATATTCTACAGCAGTGACCTCCTCCTCTATATGTATATATTCTACAGCGGTGACCCCCTCCTCTATATGTATATATTCTACAGCAGTGACCTCCTCCTCTATATGTATATATTCTACAGCAGTGACCCCCTCCTCTATATGTATATATTCTACAGCAGTGACCTCCTCTATATGTATATATTCTACAGCAGTGACCTCCTCCTCTATATGTATATATTCTACAGCAGTGACCCCCTCCTCTATATGTATATATTCTACAGCAGTGACCTCCTCCTCTATATGTATATATTCTACAGCAGTGACCTCCTCCTCTATATGTATATATTCTACAGCAGTGACCTCCTCTATATGTATATACTCTACAGCAGTGACCTCCTCCTCTATATGTATATATTCTACAGCAGTGACCTCCTCCTCTATATGTATATATTCTACAGCAGTGACCTCCTCCTCTATATGTATATATTCTACAGCAGTGACCTCCTCTATATGTATATATTCTACAGCAGTGACCTCCTCTATATGTATATATTCTACAGCAGTGTCCTCCTCCTCTATATGTATATATTCTACAGCAGTGACCTCCTCCTCTATATGTATATATTCTACAGCAGTGACCTCCTCCTCTATATGTATATATTCTACAGCAGTGACCTCCTCCTCTATATGTATATACTCTACAGCAGTGACCTCCTCCTCTATATGTATATATTCTACAGCAGTGACCTCCTCCTCTATATGTATATATTCTACAGCAGTGACCTCCTCCTCTATATGTATATATTCTACAGCAGTGACCTCCTCTATATGTATATATTCTACAGCAGTGACCTCCTCTATATGTATATATTCTACAGCAGTGTCCTCCTCCTCTATATGTATATATTCTACAGCAGTGACCTCCTCCTCTATATGTATATATTCTACAGCAGTGACCTCCTCCTCTATATGTATATATTCTACAGCAGTGACCCCCTCCTCTATATGTATATATTCTACAGCAGTGACCTCCTCTATATGTATATATTCTACAGCAGTGACCTCCTCCTCTATATGTATATATTCTACAGCAGTGTCCTCCTCCTCTATATGTATATATTCTACAGCAGTGACCTCCTCCTCTATATGTATATATTCTACAGCAGTGACCCCCTCCTCTATATGTATATATTCTACAGCAGTGACCTCCTCTATATGTATATATTCTACAGCAGTGTCCTCCTCTATATGTATATATTCTACAGCAGTGTCCCCCTCCTCTATATGTATATACTCTACAGCAGTGACCTCCTCCTCTATATGTATATACTCTACAGCAGTGACCTCCTCCTCTATATGTATATATTCTACAGCAGTGACCTCCTCCTCTATATGTATATATTCTACAGCAGTGACCTCCTCCTCTATATGTATATATTCTACAGCAGTGTCCCCCTCCTCTATATGTATATACTCTACAGCAGTGACCTCCTCCTCTATATGTATATACTCTACAGCAGTGACCTCCTCCTCTATATGTATATATTCTACAGCAGTGACCTCCTCCTCTATATGTATATATTCTACAGCAGTGACCTCCTCCTCTATATGTATATATTCTACAGCAGTGACCTCCTCCTCTATATGTATATATTCTACAGCAGTGACCTCCTCCTCTATATGTATATATTCTACAGCAGTGTCCTCCTCCTCTATATGTATATATTCTACAGCAGTGACCTCCTCCTCTATATGTATATATTCTACAGCAGTGTCCTCCTCTATATGTATATATTCTACAGCAGTGACCTCCTCCTCTATATGTATATATTCTACAGCAGTGACCTCCTCCTCTATATGTATATATTCTACAGCAGTGTCCTCCTCTATATGTATATATTCTACAGCGGTGACCTCCTCCTCTATATGTATATATTCTACAGCAGTGTCCTCCTCCTCTATATGTATATATTCTACAGCAGTGACCTCCTCCTCTATATGTATATATTCTACAGCAGTGACCCCCTCCTCTATATGTATATATTCTACAGCAGTGTCCTCCTCCTCTATATGTATATATTCTACAGCAGTGACCTCCTCCTCTATATGTATATATTCTACAGCGGTGACCTCCTCCTCTATATGTATATATTCTACAGCAGTGACCTCCTCCTCTATATGTATATATTCTACAGCAGTGACCTCCTCCTCTATATGTATATATTCTACAGCAGTGACCTCCTCTATATGTATATATTCTACAGCAGTGACCCCCTCCTCTATATGTATATATTCTACAGCAGTGACCTCCTCTATATGTATATATTCTACAGCAGTGACCTCCTCTATATGTATATACTCTACAGCAGTGACCTCCTCCTCTATATGTATATATTCTACAGCAGTGACCTCCTCTATATGTATATATTCTACAGCAGTGACCTCCTCCTCTATATGTATATATTCTACAGCAGTGACCTCCTCTATATGTATATATTCTACAGCAGTGACCTCCTCTATATGTATATATTCTACAGCAGTGACCTCCTCTATATGTATATATTCTACAGCAGTGACCTCCTCTATATGTATATATTCTACAGCAGTGACCCCCTCTATATGTATATATTCTACAGCAGTGACCTCCTCCTCTATATGTATATATTCTACAGCAGTGACCTCCTCCTCTATATGTATATATTCTACAGCAGTGACCTCCTCCTCTATATGTATATACTCTACAGCAGTGACCTCCTCCTCTATATGTATATATTCTACAGCAGTGACCCCCTCCTCTATATGTATATATTCTACAGCAGTGACCTCCTCTATATGTATATATTCTACAGCAGTGACCTCCTCCTCTATATGTATATATTCTACAGCAGTGACCTCCTCCTCTATATGTATATATTCTACAGCAGTGACCCCCTCCTCTATATGTATATATTCTACAGCAGTGACCTCCTCCTCTATATGTATATATTCTACAGCAGTGACCTCCTCCTCTATATGTATATATTCTACAGCAGTGACCTCCTCCTCTATATGTATATATTCTACAGCAGTGACCCCCTCTATATGTATATATTCTACAGCAGTGACCCCCTCCTCTATATGTATATATTCTACAGCAGTGACCCCCTCCTCTATATGTATATATTCTACAGCAGTGACCTCCTCTATATGTATATATTCTACAGCAGTGACCTCCTCCTCTATATGTATATATTCTACAGCAGTGTCCTCCTCCTCTATATGTATATACTCTACAGCAGTGACCTCCTCCTCTATATGTATATATTCTACAGCAGTGACCTCCTCCTCTATATGTATATATTCTACAGCAGTGACCTCCTCTATATGTATATATTCTACAGCAGTGACCTCCTCCTCTATATGTATATATTCTACAGCAGTGACCTCCTCCTCTATATGTATATATTCTACAGCAGTGTCCTCCTCCTCTATATGTATATATTCTACAGCAGTGACCTCCTCCTCTATATGTATATATTCTACAGCGGTGACCTCCTCTATATGTATATATTCTACAGCAGTGACCTCCTCCTCTATATGTATATATTCTACAGCAGTGACCCCCTCCTCTATATGTATATATTCTACAGCAGTGACCTCCTCCTCTATATGTATATATTCTACAGCAGTGACCTCCTCCTCTATATGTATATATTCTACAGCAGTGACCTCCTCCTCTATATGTATATATTCTACAGCAGTGACCTCCTCCTCTATATGTATATATTCTACAGCAGTGACCTCCTCCTCTATATGTATATATTCTACAGCAGTGACCTCCTCCTCTATATGTATATATTCTACAGCAGTGACCCCCTCCTCTATATGTATATATTCTACAGCAGTGACCTCCTCCTCTATATGTATATATTCTACAGCAGTGACCCCCTCTATATGTATATATTCTACAGCAGTGTCCTCCTCCTCTATATGTATATATTCTACAGCAGTGACCCCCTCCTCTATATGTATATATTCTACAGCGGTGACCTCCTCCTCTATATGTATATACTCTACAGCAGTGACCTCCTCCTCTATATGTATATATTCTACAGCAGTGTCCTCCTCCTCTATATGTATATATTCTACAGCAGTGACCCCCTCCTCTATATGTATATATTCTACAGCAGTGTCCTCCTCCTCTATATGTATATATTCTACAGCAGTGACCCCCTCCTCTATATGTATATATTCTACAGCAGTGTCCTCCTCCTCTATATGTATATATTCTACAGCAGTGACCCCCTCCTCTATATGTATATATTCTACAGCAGTGTCCTCCTCCTCTATATGTATATATTCTACAGCAGTGACCCCCTCCTCTATATGTATATATTCTACAGCAGTGTCCTCCTCCTCTATATGTATATATTCTACAGCAGTGACCCCCTCCTCTATATGTATATATTCTACAGCAGTGTCCTCCTCCTCTATATGTATATATTCTACAGCAGTGTCCTCCTCCTCTATATGTATATATTCTACAGCAGTGACCCCCTCCTCTATATGTATATATTCTACAGCAGTGACCCCCTCTATATGTATATATTCTACAGCAGTGACCCCCTCCTCTATATGTATATATTCTACAGCAGTGACCTCCTCCTCTATATGTATATATTCTACAGCAGTGACCTCCTCCTCTATATGTATATATTCTACAGCAGTGACCCCCTCCTCTATATGTATATATTCTACAGCAGTGTCCTCCTCCTCTATATGTATATATTCTACAGCAGTGTCCTCCTCCTCTATATGTATATATTCTACAGCAGTGACCCCCTCCTCTATATGTATATATTCTACAGCAGTGACCCCCTCTATATGTATATATTCTACAGCAGTGACCTCCTCCTCTATATGTATATATTCTACAGCAGTGACCTCCTCCTCTATATGTATATATTCTACAGCAGTGACCTCCTCCTCTATATGTATATATTCTACAGCAGTGACCTCCTCCTCTACATGTATATATTCTACAGCAGTGACCTCCTCTATATGTATATATTCTACAGCAGTGAGCTCCTCCTCTATATGTATATATTCTACAGCAGTGACCCCCTCCTCTATATGTATATACTCTACAGCAGTGACCTCCTCCTCTATATGTATATACTCTACAGCAGTGACCTCCTCCTCTATATGTATATACTCTACAGCAGTGACCTCCTCCTCTATATGTATATATTCTACAGCAGTGACCTCCTCCTCTATATGTATATATTCTACAGCAGTGACCTCCTCTATATGTATATATTCTACAGCAGTGACCCCCTCTATATGTATATATTCTACAGCAGTGACCCCCTCCTCTATATGTATATATTCTACAGCAGTGACCTCCTCTATATGTATATATTCTACAGCAGTGACCTCCTCCTCTATATGTATATATTCTACAGCAGTGACCTCCTCCTCTATATGTATATATTCTACAGCGGTGTCCTCCTCCTCTATATGTATATATTCTACAGCAGTGACCTCCTCCTCTATATGTATATATTCTACAGCAGTGACCTCCTCCTCTATATGTATATATTCTACAGCAGTGACCCCCTCCTCTATATGTATATATTCTACAGCAGTGACCTCCTCCTCTATATGTATATATTCTACAGCAGTGACCTCCTCCTCTATATGTATATATTCTACAGCAGTGACCCCCTCCTCTATATGTATATATTCTACAGCAGTGACCTCCTCCTCTATATGTATATATTCTACAGCAGTGACCTCCTCCTCTATATGTATATATTCTACAGCAGTGACCCCCTCCTCTATATGTATATATTCTACAGCAGTGACCTCCTCCTCTATATGTATATATTCTACAGCAGTGACCTCCTCCTCTATATGTATATATTCTACAGCAGTGACCTCCTCTATATGTATATATTCTACAGCAGTGACCTCCTCCTCCTCTATATGTATATATTCTACAGCAGTGACCTCCTCCTCTATATGTATATATTCTACAGCAGTGACCTCCTCTATATGTATATATTCTACAGCAGTGACCTCCTCCTCCTCTATATGTATATATTCTACAGCAGTGACCTCCTCCTCTATATGTATATATTCTACAGCAGTGACCTCCTCCTCTATATGTATATATTCTACAGCAGTGACCTCCTCCTCTATATGTATATATTCTACAGCAGTGACCCCCTCCTCTATATGTATATATTCTACAGCAGTGACCTCCTCTATATGTATATATTCTACAGCAGTGACCTCCTCTATTTGTATATACTCTACAGCAGTGACCTCCTCCTCTATATGTATATATTCTACAGCAGTGACCTCCTCCTCTATATGTATATATTCTACAGCAGTGACCTCCTCCTCTATATGTATATATTCTACAGCAGTGTCCTCCTCCTCTATATGTATATATTCTACAGCGGTGTCCTCCTCCTCTATATGTATATATTCTACAGCAGTGACCTCCTCCTCTATATGTATATATTCTACAGCAGTGACCTCCTCCTCTATATGTATATATTCTACAGCAGTGACCTCCTCCTCTATATGTATATATTCTACAGCAGTGACCTCCTCTATATGTATATATTCTACAGCAGTGACCTCCTCCTCCTCTATATGTATATATTCTACAGCAGTGACCTCCTCCTCTATATGTATATATTCTACAGCAGTGACCTCCTCTATATGTATATATTCTACAGCAGTGACCTCCTCTATTTGTATATACTCTACAGCAGTGACCTCCTCCTCTATATGTATATATTCTACAGCAGTGACCTCCTCCTCTATATGTATATATTCTACAGCAGTGACCTCCTCCTCTATATGTATATATTCTACAGCAGTGTCCTCCTCCTCTATATGTATATATTCTACAGCGGTGTCCTCCTCCTCTATATGTATATATTCTACAGCAGTGACCTCCTCCTCTATATGTATATATTCTACAGCAGTGACCTCCTCCTCTATATGTATATATTCTACAGCAGTGACCTCCTCCTCTATATGTATATATTCTACAGCAGTGACCTCCTCTATATGTATATATTCTACAGCAGTGACCTCCTCCTCCTCTATATGTATATATTCTACAGCAGTGACCTCCTCCTCTATATGTATATATTCTACAGCAGTGACCTCCTCTATATGTATATATTCTACAGCAGTGACCTCCTCCTCCTCTATATGTATATATTCTACAGCAGTGACCTCCTCCTCTATATGTATATATTCTACAGCAGTGACCTCCTCTATATGTATATATTCTACAGCAGTGACCTCCTCCTCCTCTATATGTATATATTCTACAGCAGTGACCTCCTCCTCTATATGTATATATTCTACAGCAGTGACCTCCTCCTCTATATGTATATATTCTACAGCAGTGACCTCCTCCTCTATATGTATATATTCTACAGCAGTGACCCCCTCCTCTATATGTATATATTCTACAGCAGTGACCTCCTCTATATGTATATATTCTACAGCAGTGACCTCCTCTATTTGTATATACTCTACAGCAGTGACCTCCTCCTCTATATGTATATATTCTACAGCAGTGACCTCCTCCTCTATATGTATATATTCTACAGCAGTGTCCTCCTCCTCTATATGTATATATTCTACAGCAGTGACCTCCTCTATATGTATATACTCTACAGCAGTGACCCCCTCCTCTATATGTATATATTCTACAGCAGTGACCCCCTCCTCTATATGTATATATTCTACAGCAGTGACCTCCTCCTCTATATGTATATATTCTACAGCAGTGACCTCCTCCTCTATATGTATATATTCTACAGCAGTGTCCTCCTCTATATGTATATATTCTACAGCAGTGACCTCCTCCTCTATATGTATATACTCTACAGCAGTGACCCCCTCCTCTATATGTATATATTCTACAGCAGTGACCTCCTCCTCTATATGTATATATTCTACAGCAGTGACCTCCTCCTCTATATGTATATATTCTACAGCAGTGACCTCCTCCTCTATATGTATATATTCTACAGCAGTGACCTCCTCCTCCTCTATATGTATATATTCTACAGCAGTGACCCCCTCCTCTATATGTATATATTCTACAGCAGTGACCTCCTCCTCTATATGTATATATTCTACAGCAGTGACCTCCTCTATATGTATATATTCTACAGCAGTGACCTCCTCCTCTATATGTATATACTCTACAGCAGTGACCTCCTCCTCTATATGTATATATTCTACAGCAGTGACCTCCTCCTCTATATGTATATATTCTACAGCAGTGACCTCCTCTATATGTATATATTCTACAGCAGTGACCCCCTCTATATGTATATATTCTACAGCAGTGACCTCCTCCTCTATATGTATATATTCTACAGCAGTGACCTCCTCCTCTATATGTATATATTCTACAGCAGTGAGCTCCTCCTCTATATGTATATATTCTACAGCAGTGACCCCCTCCTCTATATGTATATATTCTACAGCAGTGACCTCCTCCTCTATATGTATATATTCTACAGCAGTGACCTCCTCCTCTATATGTATATACTCTACAGCAGTGACCTCCTCCTCTATATGTATATATTCTACAGCAGTGACCTCCTCCTCTATATGTATATATTCTACAGCAGTGACCTCCTCTATATGTATATACTCTACAGCAGTGACCTCCTCCTCTATATGTATATACTCTACAGCAGTGACCTCCTCCTCTATATGTATATATTCTACAGCAGTGACCTCCTCCTCTATATGTATATACTCTACAGCAGTGACCTCCTCCTCTATATGTATATATTCTACAGCAGTGACCTCCTCTATATGTATATATTCTACAGCAGTGACCTCCTCCTCCTCTATATGTATATATTCTACAGCAGTGACCCCCTCCTCTATATGTATATATTCTACAGCAGTGACCTCCTCTATATGTATATATTCTACAGCAGTGTCCTCCTCCTCTATATGTATATATTCTACAGCAGTGACCTCCTCCTCTATATGTATATATTCTACAGCAGTGACCTCCTCTATATGTATATATTCTACAGCAGTGACCTCCTCCTCTATATGTATATATTCTACAGCAGTGACCTCCTCCTCTATATGTATATATTCTACAGCAGTGACCTCCTCCTCTATATGTATATATTCTACAGCAGTGACCTCCTCCTCTATATGTATATATTCTACAGCAGTGACCTCCTCCTCTATATGTATATATTCTACAGCAGTGACCTCCTCCTCTATATGTATATATTCTACAGCAGTGACCTCCTCCTCTATATGTATATACTCTACAGCAGTGACCTCCTCCTCTATATGTATATATTCTACAGCAGTGACCTCCTCCTCTATATGTATATATTCTACAGCAGTGACCTCCTCCTCTATATGTATATATTCTACAGCAGTGACCTCCTCTATATGTATATATTCTACAGCAGTGTCCTCCTCTATATGTATATATTCTACAGCAGTGACCCCCTCCTCTATATATATATATTCTACAGCAGTGTCCCCCTCCTCTATATGTATATATTCTACAGCGGTGACCTCCTCCTCTATATGTATATATTCTACAGCAGTGACCTCCTCCTCTATATGTATATACTCTACAGCAGTGACCTCCTCTATATGTATATATTCTACAGCAGTGACCTCCTCCTCTATATGTATATATTCTACAGCAGTGACCTCCTCCTCTATATGTATATATTCTACAGCAGTGACCTCCTCCTCTATATGTATATATTCTACAGCAGTGACCCCCTCTATATGTATATATTCTACAGCAGTGACCCCCTCCTCTATATATATATATTCTACAGCAGTGTCCCCCTCCTCTATATGTATATATTCTACAGCGGTGACCTCCTCCTCTATATGTATATATTCTACAGCAGTGACCTCCTCCTCTATATGTATATATTCTACAGCAGTGACCTCCTCCTCTATATGTATATATTCTACAGCAGTGACCTCCTCCTCTATATGTATATATTCTACAGCAGTGACCTCCTCTATATGTATATATTCTACAGCAGTGTCCTCCTCCTCTATATGTATATATTCTACAGCAGTGACCTCCTCCTCTATATGTATATATTCTACAGCAGTGACCTCCTCCTCTATATGTATATATTCTACAGCAGTGACCCCCTCTATATGTATATATTCTACAGCAGTGACCTCCTCCTCTATATGTATATATTCTACAGCAGTGACCTCCTCCTCTATATGTATATATTCTACAGCAGTGACCTCCTCCTCTATATGTATATATTCTACAGCAGTGACCTCCTCCTCTATATGTATATATTCTACAGCAGTGACCCCCTCTATATGTATATATTCTACAGCAGTGACCTCCTCCTCTATATGTATATATTCTACAGCAGTGACCTCCTCCTCTATATGTATATATTCTACAGCAGTGACCTCCTCCTCTATATGTATATATTCTACAGCAGTGACCTCCTCCTCTATATGTATATATTCTACAGCAGTGACCTCCTCCTCTATATGTATATATTCTACAGCAGTGACCTCCTCCTCTATATGTATATATTCTACAGCAGTGACCCCCTCTATATGTATATATTCTACAGCAGTGACCTCCTCCTCTATATGTATATATTCTACAGCAGTGACCTCCTCCTCTATATGTATATACTCTACAGCAGTGACCTCCTCCTCTATATGTATATATTCTACAGCAGTGACCTCCTCCTCTATATGTATATATTCTACAGCAGTGACCTCCTCCTCTATATGTATATATTCTACAGCAGTGACCCCCTCTATATGTATATATTCTACAGCAGTGACCTCCTCCTCTATATGTATATATTCTACAGCAGTGACCTCCTCCTCTATATGTATATATTCTACAGCAGTGACCTCCTCCTCTATATGTATATATTCTACAGCAGTGACCTCCTCCTCTATATGTATATATTCTACAGCAGTGACCTCCTCCTCTATATGTATATATTCTACAGCAGTGACCTCCTCCTCTATATGTATATATTCTACAGCACTGACCTCCTCCTCTATATGTATATATTCTACAGCAGTGACCTCCTCCTCTATATGTATATATTCTACAGCAGTGACCTCCTCCTCTATATGTATATATTCTACAGCAGTGACCTCCTCCTCTATATGTATATATTCTACAGCAGTGACCTCCTCCTCTATATGTATATATTCTACAGCAGTGACCTCCTCCTCTATATGTATATATTCTACAGCAGTGACCTCCTCTATATGTATATATTCTACAGCAGTGACCTCCTCTATATGTATATATTCTACAGCAGTGACCTCCTCCTCTATATGTATATATTCTACAGCAGTGACCTCCTCCTCTATATGTATATATTCTACAGCAGTGACCTCCTCTATATGTATATATTCTACAGCAGTGACCTCCTCCTCTATATGTATATATTCTACAGCAG
The DNA here is from genome assembly GCF_050947455.1 of Rhinoderma darwinii. Lineage (NCBI taxonomy): Eukaryota > Metazoa > Chordata > Amphibia > Anura > Rhinodermatidae > Rhinoderma > Rhinoderma darwinii. The sequence goes on from NW_027464121.1 coordinate 21,080, forward strand.
TGACCTCCTCTATATGTATATATTCTACAGCAGTGACCTCCTCCTCTATATGTATATATTCTACAGCAGTGACCTCCTCCTCTATATGTATATATTCTACAGCAGTGACCTCCTCCTCTATATGTATATATTCTACAGCAGTGTCCTCCTCCTCTATATGTATATACTCTACAGCAGTGTCCTCCTCTATATGTATATATTCTACAGCAGTGACCTCCTCTATATGTATATATTCTACAGCAGTGACCCCCTCCTCTATATGTATATATTCTACAGCAGTGACCCCCTCCTCTATATGTATATATTCTACAGCAGTGTCCTCCTCTATATGTATATATTCTACAGCAGTGACCCCCTCCTCTATATGTATATATTCTACAGCAGTGTCCTCCTCCTCTACATGTATATATTCTACAGCAGTGACCTCCTCCTCTATATGTATATATTCTACAGCAGTGACCTCCTCTATATGTATATATTCTACAGCAGTGACCCCCTCCTCTATATGTATATATTCTACAGCAGTGACCTCCTCCTCTATATGTATATATTCTACAGCAGTGACCTCCTCCTCTATATGTATATATTCTACAGCAGTGACCTCCTCTATATGTATATATTCTACAGCAGTGACCTCCTCCTCTATATGTATATATTCTACAGCAGTGACCTCCTCTATATGTATATACTCTACAGCAGTGACCTCCTCCTCTATATGTATATATTCTACAGCAGTGACCTCCTCCTCTATATGTATATATTCTACAGCAGTGACCTCCTCTATATGTATATACTCTACAGCAGTGACCTCCTCCTCTATATGTATATACTCTACAGCAGTGACCTCCTCCTCTATATGTATATACTCTACAGCAGTGTCCTCCTCCTCTATATGTATATATTCTACAGCAGTGACCTCCTCCTCTATATGTATATATTCTACAGCAGTGACCTCCTCCTCTATATGTATATACTCTACAGCAGTGACCTCCTCCTCTATATGTATATATTCTACAGCAGTGACCTCCTCCTCTATATGTATATATTCTACAGCAGTGACCTCCTCCTCTATATGTATATATTCTACAGCAGTGACCTCCTCCTCTATATGTATATATTCTACAGCAGTGACCTCCTCCTCTATATGTATATATTCTACAGCAGTGACCCCCTCCTCTATATGTATATACTCTACAGCAGTGACCTCCTCTATATGTATATATTCTACAGCAGTGACCTCCTCCTCTATATGTATATATTCTACAGCAGTGACCCCCTCCTCTATATGTATATATTCTACAGCAGTGACCTCCTCCTCTATATGTATATATTCTACAGCAGTGTCCTCCTCTATATGTATATATTCTACAGCAGTGACCTCCTCCTCTACATGTATATATTCTACAGCAGTGACCCCCTCCTCTATATGTATATATTCTACAGCAGTGACCTCCTCCTCTATATGTATATATTCTACAGCAGTGACCTCCTCCTCTATATGTATATATTCTACAGCAGTGTCCTCCTCCTCTATATGTATATATTCTACAGCAGTGACCTCCTCCTCTACATGTATATATTCTACAGCAGTGACCTCCTCCTCTATATGTATATATTCTACAGCAGTGACCTCCTCCTCTATATGTATATATTCTACAGCAGTGACCTCCTCCTCTATATGTATATATTCTACAGCAGTGACCTCCTCCTCTATATGTATATATTCTACAGCAGTGACCTCCTCCTCTATATGTATATATTCTACAGCAGTGTCCTCCTCCTCTATATGTATATACTCTACAGCAGTGTCCTCCTCTATATGTATATATTCTACAGCAGTGACCTCCTCCTCTATATGTATATATTCTACAGCAGTGACCCCCTCCTCTATATGTATATATTCTACAGCAGTGACCTCCTCCTCTATATGTATATATTCTACAGCAGTGACCTCCTCCTCTATATGTATATATTCTACAGCAGTGTCCTCCTCCTCTATATGTATATATTCTACAGCAGTGACCTCCTCCTCTACATGTATATATTCTACAGCAGTGACCTCCTCCTCTATATGTATATATTCTACAGCAGTGACCTCCTCCTCTATATGTATATATTCTACAGCAGTGACCTCCTCCTCTATATGTATATATTCTACAGCAGTGACCTCCTCCTCTATATGTATATATTCTACAGCAGTGACCTCCTCCTCTATATGTATATATTCTACAGCAGTGTCCTCCTCCTCTATATGTATATACTCTACAGCAGTGTCCTCCTCTATATGTATATATTCTACAGCAGTGACCTCCTCCTCTATATGTATATATTCTACAGCAGTGACCTCCTCCTCTATATGTATATACTCTACAGCAGTGACCTCCTCCTCTATATGTATATATTCTACAGCAGTGACCTCCTCCTCTATATGTATATATTCTACAGCAGTGACCTCCTCCTCTATATGTATATATTCTACAGCAGTGACCTCCTCCTCTATATGTATATATTCTACAGCAGTGTCCTCCTCTATATGTATATATTCTACAGCAGTGACCCCCTCCTCTATATGTATATACTCTACAGCAGTGACCTCCTCCTCTATATGTATATATTCTACAGCAGTGACCCCCTCCTCTATATGTATATATTCTACAGCAGTGACCTCCTCCTCTATATGTATATATTCTACAGCAGTGACCTCCTCCTCTATATGTATATACTCTACAGCAGTGACCCCCTCCTCTATATGTATATATTCTACAGCAGTGACCTCCTCCTCTATATGTATATACTCTACAGCAGTGACCTCCTCCTCTATATGTATATATTCTACAGCAGTGTCCTCCTCCTCTATATGTATATATTCTACAGCAGTGACCTCCTCCTCTATATGTATATATTCTACAGCAGTGACCTCCTCCTCTATATGTATATATTCTACAGCAGTGACCCCCTCCTCTATATGTATATATTCTACAGCAGTGACCTCCTCCTCTATATGTATATATTCTACAGCAGTGACCCCCTCCTCTATATGTATATATTCTACAGCAGTGTCCCCCTCCTCTATATGTATATATTCTACAGCAGTGACCTCCTCCTCTATATGTATATATTCTACAGCAGTGACCTCCTCCTCTATATGTATATATTCTACAGCAGTGTCCCCCTCCTCTATATGTATATATTCTACAGCAGTGTCCTCCTCCTCTATATGTATATATTCTACAGCAGTGTCCTCCTCTATATGTATATATTCTACAGCAGTGACCCCCTCCTCTATATGTATATATTCTACAGCAGTGACCTCCTCCTCTATATGTATATATTCTACAGCAGTGACCTCCTCCTCTATATGTATATATTCTACAGCGGTGACCCCCTCCTCTATATGTATATATTCTACAGCAGTGTCCTCCTCTATATGTATATATTCTACAGCAGTGACCCCCTCCTCTATATGTATATATTCTACAGCAGTGTCCTCCTCCTCTATATGTATATATTCTACAGCGGTGACCCCCTCCTCTATATGTATATATTCTACAGCAGTGTCCTCCTCTATATGTATATATTCTACAGCAGTGACCCCCTCCTCTATATGTATATATTCTACAGCAGTGACCTCCTCTATATGTATATATTCTACAGCAGTGACCTCCTCCTCTATATGTATATACTCTACAGCAGTGACCTCCTCTATATGTATATATTCTACAGCAGTGACCTCCTCCTCTACATGTATATATTCTACAGCAGTGACCTCCTCCTCTATATGTATATATTCTACAGCAGTGACCTCCTCTATATGTATATATTCTACAGCAGTGACCTCCTCTATATGTATATATTCTACAGCAGTGACCCCCTCCTCTATATGTATATATTCTACAGCAGTGACCTCCTCCTCTATATGTATATATTCTACAGCAGTGACCTCCTCTATATGTATATATTCTACAGCAGTGACCTCCTCCTCTATATGTATATACTCTACAGCAGTGACCTCCTCCTCTATATGTATATATTCTACAGCAGTGACCTCCTCCTCTATATGTATATATTCTACAGCAGTGACCTCCTCCTCTATATGTATATATTCTACAGCAGTGACCCCCTCTATATGTATATATTCTACAGCAGTGACCCCCTCCTCTATATGTATATATTCTACAGCAGTGACCTCCTCTATATGTATATATTCTACAGCAGTGACCTCCTCTATATGTATATATTCTACAGCAGTGACCCCCTCCTCTATATGTATATATTCTACAGCAGTGACCTCCTCTATATGTATATATTCTACAGCAGTGACCTCCTCCTCTATATGTATATACTCTACAGCAGTGACCTCCTCCTCTATATGTATATATTCTACAGCAGTGACCTCCTCCTCTATATGTATATATTCTACAGCAGTGACCTCCTCCTCTATATGTATATATTCTACAGCAGTGACCTCCTCTATATGTATATATTCTACAGCAGTGACCTCCTCCTCTATATGTATATATTCTACAGCAGTGACCTCCTCCTCTATATGTATATATTCTACAGCGGTGACAGAGAAGCGTCACCCCACAGAACACGTCATATAGAGAAGCGTCACTCCACAGAACACGTCATATAGAGAAGCGTCACTCCACAGAACACGTCACATAGAGAAGCGTCACTCCACAGGACACGTCACGTAGAGAAGCGTCACTCCACAGAACACGTCACATAGAGAAGAGTCACTACACAGAACACGTCACATAGAGAAGCGTCACTCCACAGAACACGTCACATAGAGAAGCGTCACTCCACAGAACACATCACATAGAGAAGCGTCACTCCACAGAACACGTCACACAGAGAAGCGTCACTCCACAGAACACGTCACACAGAAGCGTCACTCCACAGAACACGTCACATAGAGAAGCGTCACTCCACAGAACACGTCACATAGAGAAGCGTCACTCCACAGAACACGTCACATAGAGAAGCGTCACTCCACAGAACACGTCATATAGAGAAGCGTCACTCCACAGAACACGTCACATAGAGAAGCGGCACTCCACAGAACACGCCACATAGAGAAGCGTCACTCCACAGAACAAGTCACATAGAGAAGCGTCACTCCACAGAACACGTCACATAGAGAAGCGTCACTCCACAGAACACGTCACATAGAGAAGCGTCACCCCACAGAACACGTCATATAGAGAAGCGTCACCCCACAGAACACGTCATATAGAGAAGCGTCACTCCACAGAACACGTCACATAGAGAAGCGTCACTCCACAGAACACGTCACATAGAGAAGCGTCACTCCACAGAACACGTCACATAGAGAAGCGTCACTCCACAGAACACGTCACATAGAGAAGCGTCACTCCACAGAACACGTCACATAGAGAAGCGTCACTCCACAGAACACGTCACATAGAGAAGCGTCACTCCACAGAACACGTCACATAGAGAAGCGTCACTCCACAGAACACGTCATATAGAGAAGCGTCACTCCACAGAACACGTCACATAGAGAAGCGTCACTCCACAGAACACGCCACATAGAGAAGCGTCACTCCACAGAACACGTCACACAGAAGCGTCACTCCACAGAACACGTCACATAGAGAAGCGTCACTCCACAGGACACGTCATATAGAGAAGCGTCGCTCCACAGGACACGTCATATAGAGAAGCGTCACTCCACAGGACACGTCATATAGAGAAGCGTCACTCCACAGAACACGCCACATAGAGAAGCGTCACTCCACAGAACACGTCACATAGAGAAGCGTCACTCCACAGAACACGTCACATAGAGAAGCGTCACTCCGCAGAACACGTCACATAGAGAAGCGTCACTCCACAGAACGCGTCACATAGAGAAGCGTCACTCCGCAGAACACGCCATATAGAGAAGCGTCACTCCACAGAACACGTCATATAGAGAAGCGTCACTCCACAGAACACACCACATAGAGAAGCGTCACTCCACAGAACACGTCACATAGAGAAGCGTCACTCCACAGAACACGTCACATAGAGAAGCGTCACTCCACAGAACACGTCACATAGAGAAGCGTCACTCCACAGATCACGTCACATAGAGAAGCGTCACTCCACAGATCACGTCACATAGAGAAGCGTCACTCCACAGAACACGTCATATAGAGAAGCGTCACTCCACAGAACACGTCACATAGAGAAGCGTCACTTCACAGAACACGCCATATAGAGAAGCGTCACTCCACAGAACACGTCATATAGAGAAGCGTCACTCCACAGAACACGTCACAGAGAAGCGTCACTCCACAGAACATGTCATATAGAGAAGCGTCACTCCACAGAACACGTCACATAGAGAAGCGTCACTCCACAGAACACGTCACATAGAGAAGTGTCACTCCACAGAACACGTCACATAGAGAAGCGTCACTCCACAGAACACGTCACATAGAGAAGCGTCACTTCACAGAACACGTCAGATAGAGAAGCGTCACTCCACAGAACACGTCACATAGAGAAGCGTCACTCCACAGAACACGTCACGTAGAGAAGCGTCACTCCACAGAACACGTCACGTAGAGAAGCGTCACTCCACAGAACACGTCACATAGAGAAGCGTCACTCCACAGAACACGTCACATAGAGAAGCGTCACTCCACAGAACACGTCACATAGAGAAGCGTCACTCTACAGAACACATCATATAGAGAAGCGTCACTCCACAGAACACGTCACATAGAGAAGCGTCACTCCACAGGACACGTCACATAGAGAAGCGTCACTCTACAGAACACGTCACATAGAGAAGCGTCACTCTACAGAACACGTCACATAGAGAAGCGTCACTCCACAGGACACGTCATATAGAGAAGCGTCACTCCACAGAACACGTCACATAGAGAAGCGTCACTCCACAGAACACGTCACATAGAGAAGCGTCACTCCACAGAACACGTCACATAGAGAAGCGTCACTCCACAGAACACGTCACATAGAGAAGCGTCACTCCACAGAACACGTCACATAGAGAAGCGTCACTCCACAGAACACGTCACATAGAGAAGCGTCACTCCACAGATCACGTCACATAGAGAAGCGTCACTCCACAGAACACGTCATATAGAGAAGCGTCACTCCACAGAACACGTCACATAGAGAAGCGTCACTTCACAGAACACGCCATATAGAGAAGCGTCACTCCACAGAACACGTCACAGAGAAGCGTCACTCCACAGAACATGTCATATAGAGAAGCGTCACTCCACAGAACACGTCACATAGAGAAGCGTCACTCCACAGAACACGTCACATAGAGAAGTGTCACTCCACAGAACACGTCACATAGAGAAGCGTCACTTCACAGAACACGCCATATAGAGAAGCGTCACTCCACAGAACACGTCACATAGAGAAGCGTCACTTCACAGAACACGCCATATAGAGAAGCGTCACTCCACAGAACACGTCACAGAGAAGCGTCACTCCACAGAACATGTCATATAGAGAAGCGTCACTCCACAGAACACGTCACATAGAGAAGCGTCACTCCACAGAACACGTCACATAGAGAAGTGTCACTCCACAGAACACGCCATATAGAGAAGCGTCACTCCACAGAACACGTCACATAGAGAAGCGTCACTTCACAGAACACGCCATATAGAGAAGCGTCACTCCACAGAACACGTCACAGAGAAGCGTCACTCCACAGAACACGTCACATAGAGAAGCGTCACTCCACCGAACACGTCATATAGAGAAGCGTCACTCCACAGAACACGTCACATAGAGAAGCGTCACTCCACAGAACACGTCATATAGAGAAGCGTCACTCCACAGAACACGTCACATAGAGAAGCGTCACTCCACAGAACACGTCACATAGAGAAGTGTCACTCCACAGAACACGTCATATAGAGAAGCGTCACTCCACAGAACACGTCACATAGAGAAGCGTCACTCCACAGAACACGTCACATAGAGAAGCGTCACTCCACAGAACACGTCACATAGAGAAGCGTCACTCCACAGAACACGTCACATAGAGAAGCGTCACTCCACAGAACACGTCACATAAAGAAGCGTCACTCCGCAGAACACGTCACATAGAGAAGCGTCACTCCACAGAACACGTCATATAGAGAAGCGTCACTCCACAGAACACGTCACATAGAGAAGCGTCACTCCACAGAACACGTCATAGAGAAGCGTCACTCCACAGAACACGTCACATAGAGAAGCGTCACTCCGCAGAACACGTCACATAGAGAAGCGTCACTCCACAGAACACGTCACATAGAGAAGCGTCACTCCACAGAACACGTCATATAGAGAAGCGTCACTCCACAGAACACGTCACATAGAGAAGCGTCACTCCACAGAACACGTCACATAGAGAAGCGTCACTCCACAGAACACGTCAGATAGAGAAGCGTCACTCCACAGAACACGTCACATAGAGAAGCGTCACTCCACAGAACACGTCAGATAGAGAAGCGTCACTCCACAGAACACGTCACATAGAGAAGCGTCACTCCACAGAACACGTCACATAGAGAAGCGCCACTCCACAGAACACGTCAGATAGAGAAGCGTCACTCCACAGAACACGTCACATAGAGAAGCGTCACTCCACAGAACACGTCACATAGAGAAGCGTCACTCCACAGAACACGTCACATAGAGAAGCGTCACTCCACAGAACACGTCACATAGAGAAGCGTCACTCCACAGAACACGTCACATAGAGAAGTGTCACTCCACAGAACACGTCATATAGAGAAGCGTCACTCCACAGAACACGTCACATAGAGAAGCGTCACTCCACAGAACACGTCACATAGAGAAGCGTCACTCCACAGAACACGTCACATAGAGAAGCGTCACTCCACAGAACACGTCACATAGAGAAGCGTCACTCCACAGAACACGTCATATAGAGAAGCGTCACTCCACAGAACACGTCACATAGAGAAGCGTCACTCCACAGAACACGTCATATAGAGAAGCGTCACTCCACAGAACACGTCACATAGAGAAGCGTCACTCCACAGAACACGTCACATAGAGAAGCGTCACTCCACAGATCACGTCACATAGAGAAGCGTCACTCCACAGAACACGTCACATAGAGAAGCGTCACTCCGCAGAACACGTCACATAGAGAAGCGTCACTCCACAGATCACGTCACATAGAGAAGCGTCACTCCACAGAACACGTCACATAGAGAAGCGTCACTCCACAGAACACGTCACATAGAGAAGCGTCACTCCACAGAACACGTCACATAGAGAAGCATCACTCCACAGAACACGTCACATAGAGAAGCGTCACTCCACAGAACACGGCACATAGAGAAGCGTCACTCCACAGAACACGTCACATAGAGAAGCGTCACTCCACAGAACACGTCACATAGAGAAGCGTCACTCCACAGAACACGTCATATAGAGAAGCGTCACTCCACAGAACACGTCACATAGAGAAGCGTCACTCCACAGAACACGTCATATAGAGAAGCGTCACTCCACAGAACACGTCACATAGAGAAGCGTCACTTCACAGAACACGCCATATAGAGAAGCGTCACTCCACAGAACACGTCACAGAGAAGCGTCACTCCACAGAACACGTCATATAGAGAAGCGTCACTCCACAGAACACGTCATATAGAGAAGCGTCACTCCACAGAACACGTCACATAGAGAAGTGTCACTCCACAGAACACGTCACATAGAGAAGCGTCACTCCACAGAACACGCCACATAGAGAAGCGTCACTCCACAGAACACGTCACACAGAAGCGTCACTCCACAGAACACGTCACATAGAGAAGCGTCACTCCACAGAACACGTCACGTAGAGAAGCGTCACTCCACAGAACACGTCACATAGAGAAGCGTCACTCCACAGAACACGTCATATAGAGAAGCGTCACTCCACAGAACACGTCATATAGAGAAGCGTCACTCCACAGAACACGTCACATAGAGAAGCGTCACTCCACAGAACACGTCACGTAGAGAAGCGTCACTCCACAGAACACGTCACATAGAGAAGCGTCACTCCACAGAACACGCCACATAGAGAAGCGTCACTCCACAGAACACGTCACATAGAGAAGCGTCACTCCACAGAACACGTCATATAGAGAAGCGTCACTCCACAGAACACGTCACATAGAGAAGCGTCACTCCACAGAACACGTCACATAGAGAAGCGTCACTCCACAGAACACGTCACATAGAGAAGCGTCACTCCACAGAACACGTCACATAGAGAAGCGTCACTCCACAGAACACGTCACATAGAGAAGCGTCACTCCACAGAACACGTCATATAGAGAAGCGTCACTCCACAGAACACGTCACATAGAGAAGCGTCACTCCACAGAACACGTCAGAGAAGCGGCGGCTTTACACTCTCCATCTGACGCTGGGTGATGTTCGGCCATGAAGCTCCCGGACACAGTGTGGATGTTAATACCAGGGAGGTCTGTACTCTGCAGTTATGGAGTTTGCGGAGTGTTGGTGACTTTTCTGCACTTGCCCCCCCCCCCCCTGGATACAATGATGGGGGGGGGGCACATACTTTTCTCCATATAGTGTATTTTTGTGTTGCAGTAAGAAGTCCCCGGCCTGATCAGTGGAGACTGGACCTGGACTGGTTCTATAAGAAGGATGAATGATTTCGGCTCCCGGTTTAGTGGCTCCAGCAGAATCTAGAACCGTACGAGGTCGCGATCAGGGGGGGGGGGGGACGCTGAGTCCGGTCCCCGCAGTCACCAACGCGACACAAACATCTGACTAATTATCCACAATTGTTGAGTAATCACCAAGAACAGAAATGAAACTTCAAGGGGAAGTTCCTATTGAGGAAAAATCATTTTGCAAAAGGCGCTGCTAGCCGAGGTCTTCACTGCCGGTGCTGAGTGTCTGGAGATCGGGGAGATCGGGGTGATCGTCAGCTCTTCTGCTTCATTGCTGTGAGTTTAGTCTTATCTGGCTCCTCTCGTACTGTGACTTGTATCTGCTGTGACTACGTGTGAGCCCCTGCCTTGATCATGGGATGTAGTGATGGGGGTGTCGTTCTCTGTATGTGTCATGTGTACGGCTCTCCACCCCCATCATGGGTCACCAATGTCCTAGGAGTAGTACCAGTGGCGTAACTACCGCGGTAGCAGCAGTAGCGGCTGCTACGGGGCCCGGGGCTTGAGGGGGCCCGGTGGCGCCGCTAGCAGCCGTTATGGCTACTACAGCGGTAGCGTCGCTACTGTGGGGCCCGCGACGCCGAGCCTTACACAGGCCATCTCATGCCTGTAGGTGTCGCTAGCACCGGAGGGGGCCCCAGTGCTAGCGGCAGCCAAATACATGAATGGCCGGGCATGTTCCGTGCCTGACCATCCAGTGCCTTACAATGACACTGATTGGCTAGCGGCGCGATGACATCATCGCGCCGCTTCCATGCTTGGAAGGTGCTGATTGGCGGGGCAAGTCATTCTGCCCCGCCAATCAGCGTCATTGGAGGACGCTCGTTCAACTCCTGCAGACATGCTCAGAAGAGAGCATGTCTGCATCGCCAGTGAACAGCGTGGGAACCGGAGAATGTGAGTATGTCAAGATTTTGGTTTTTTTCCCCTCATAAAAATGTGAATGGCATTATCTATGGGGGGGGGTCATCTTTATGTGGGCTATTATATATAGGGGGTCTATATGTGGGGCAGTAGCTACAGGGGGGGTCTATATGTGGGGGTGTGGGCCATTATATACAGGGGGCTCTATATGTGGGCCATTATATACAGGGGGGTCTATATGTGGGGGTGTGGGCCACTATATACAGGGGGCTCTATATGTGGGCGATTATATACAGGGGGCTCTATATGTGGGCCACTATATACAGGGGGGGTCCATATGTGGGCCACTATATACAGGGGGGTTTATATGTGGGCCACTATATACAGGGGGGTCTATATGTGGGACACTATATACAGGGGTGGGTTACCTGTGGGGCACTAGCAACAGGGTGGCTATATGTAGTGCACAGTCTACAGGGGTGGGCTATATGTGGGACACTATATACAGGGGGAGCTATATGTGAGACACTATATACAGAGGTGGGCTATACGTGGAGCACTAACTATAGGGGAAGCTATATGTAGGGCAGCACGGTGGCTCAGTGGTTAGCACTATTGCCTTGCAGCTCTGGAGTCCATATGTGGGCACTATCTACAGGGGCTTCTATGTAGGTCACTATCTACAGGGGGCACGGTGTGTGTGTGAGACAGTTATATTTAGATGTGTTGAGAATTTTAACTTCGTTTTATAGGTGCAGAAATGTTTTAAAAGTGAGAAGCTGAAGACATCTGAACGGAAAACTGCAGAAATGGGTCATGGCGGGTAGAAATCCATCATAGATGTCTGAACCGGAGGGAGAAGAAAAGAACTAGAATCTGAGACGTCACCGGTGAGTCACTTAATGTAAATGTTTATTCTGCCTCTAATCAGTAATGTAGTCACTGTATGATCTGCAGCGAGATGATGGTGATAGGATTTTTTTTGTGAAACCGCATCTCCCAGCATATCCTTACCATTGTTCCGGCCATGCTGGGAGCTGTAGTTTTACGCCGTACAAACTTATACGCAGTGGCGTAACTACCGCTATAGCAGCCGTAGCGACTTCTACAGGGCCTGCAGCATGAGGGGGCCCGTGCCACCCGCCGGCACGGCCCCCTCCCATGGCCGCAGGCTCCGCTAGCAGCCGCTATGGCTGCTACAGCGCGACGCCACTGAAGGGGTTGTTCCTACATAAGACATGTATCCCCTATCCACAGGATAGGGTATACATGTGTGATCGCTGGCAGCGATGAGGAGAACGGGGGACCGAAAGTCCCCCCTAAGTTCTCCATGACAAACCTCGGACTTCCGGGGTCTGTGTCGGCAGCTCCGTAGAAATGAATGGAGCGCCGGTCGCGCTTGTGCGCATGCGTGACCAGCGCTCCTTTCATTTTTATTGAACTGCGCAGACGCCGGAAGTCCGAGGTTAGTCATGGAGAACTTCGGGGGACTTTCGGTCCCCCGTTCTCCTTATCGCTGCCAGTGATCACACATGTATCCCCTATCCTGTGGATAGGGGATGCATGTCTTTTGTAGGACAAACTATAGGACGTTTTTTTTTTGGGGGGGGGGGCTATATAGCGTTATCTACAGGGGGGGCTGTATGGCGTTATCTACAGGGGGGCTGTATGGCGTTATCTACAGGGGGGCTGTATGGCGTTATCTACAGAGGGAGTCTGTATGGCGTTATCTACAGGGGGGCTGTATGGCGTTATCTGCAGGGGCTGTGTATGGTGCTATCTATAGGGGGGCGCTGTGTGGTGGAATCTATAGGGAGGCACTATCTACAAGGGGGGGGGGGTTGTGTGATACCCAGCAGAGGGGGGGCCCCAGTCAAAAGTTTGCTATGGGGCCCAGTCTTTCCTAGTTACGCCCCTGAGTAGTACCGTGATGACAATAGGGGACATTGCCTGTCGAGCGAACACTAACCACAGGGGGGGGGGGGGTAAATGGACAGGCAGAGTCGTGATGTCAGCAGCCCGGGGATGACATCACAGGATCATCACTGTGTTCATGTGAGAAGCAATCACTCACCACTTAGGTCTATTGTTTATGGGAGGATACGCTCAGTATTAGGCCCTGTTCACACAGTTTATAGAGTTTTTTTGGTGCGGAAACCGCACCGAAAAAATTGTCAAAAAGCGCCCAAAAATGCCTCCCATTGATTTCAATGGGAGTTGGACAAGTTTTTTACTGCGTCACGGTAAAAATAAGCGGTTGATGTGTGTACAATGAGAAAGATGATGTAATTATAGGGGGACGAGCACAGGTCTGTATGGATGGAGGGGGCCCAGAATCTTCTCCTGGGGTGGGGCATTGTAACCAGTGAGCATCTTCTCTATGTATCATGTAGACCACAGAGCTGAATACCAGCAGACGTTATGTGACAGGTGAAAGACCGGCACCCCCAGGACACACAGGGGGAACCCACATATCTAACACCAGCTACAGTACAGGCTAGTGATTCACTCATGTGTAGCCAGTCTAATGCCCCCAGTGGATGTCTGTGGTGCTGCCCTGTATAGAGGGGTCGAGTGTCGCTCTGCCCTATTTACTGTAGATCCATTACCATGTAACAAAGGTGACGGGAGATGGGGGGGGGGGTCACATGAACCAAAGACGCCTCTGGCCTTAGAATGCTCCTAATTACTGCACCTCTATAATGTGTCAGGTACAAACTAGTCCGGCTCTCACCCAGAATAATGAAAGTCTATGAGGGAGAAGCTGATCATACAGTCATGTAGAGGAGACAGGAGGTGAGGAGAGAAGCTGATCATAGTCATGTAGTGGAGACAGGAGGTGAGAGGAGAAGCTCATCATACAGTCATGTAGTGGAGACAGGAGGTGAGGAGAGAAGCTGATCATAGTCATGTAGTGGAGACAGGAGGTGAGGAGAGAAGCTGATCATACAGTCATGTAGTGGAGACAGGAGGTGAGGAGAGAAGCTGATCGTACAGTCATGTAGTGGAGACAGGAGGTGAGGAGAAGCTGATCATACAGTCATGTAGTGGAGACAGGAGGTGAGGAGAGAAGCTGATCATACAGTCATGTAGAGGAGACAGGAGGAGAGGAGAGAAGCTGATCACACAGTCATGTAGAGGAGACAGGAGGTGAGGAGAGAAGCTGATCATACAGTCATGTAGTGGAGACAGGAGGTGAGAGGAGAAGCTGATCATACAGTCATGTAGTGGAGACAGGAGGTGAGAGGAGAAGCTGATCATACAGTCATGTAGTGGAGACAGGAGGTGAGAGGAGAAGCTGATCATACAGTCATGTAGAGGAGACAGGAGGTGAGAGGAGAAGCTGATAATACAGTCATGTAGTGGAGACAGGAGGTGAGAGGAGAAGCTGATCATACAGTCATGTAGTGGAGACAGGAGGTGAGGAGAGAAGCTGATCATACAGTCATGTAGTGGAGACAGGAGGTGAGGAGAGAAGCTGATCATACAGTCATGTAGAGGAGACAGGAGGTGAGAGGAGAAGCTGATCATACAGTCATGTAGTGGAGACAGGAGGTGAGGAGAAGCTGATCATACAGTCATGTAGAGGAGACAGGAGGTGAGGAGAGAAGCTGATCATGCAGTCATGTAGTGGAGACAGGAGGTGAGGAGAAGCTGATCATACAGTCATGTAGAGGAGACAGGAGGTGAGAGGAGAAGCTGATCATACAGTCATGTAGTGGAGACAGGAGGTGAGGAGAAGCTGATCATACAGTCATGTAGTGGAGTCAGGAGGTGAGGAGAGAAGCTGATCATACAGTCATGTAGTGGAGACAGGAGGTGAGAGGAGAAGCTGATCATACAGTCATGTAGTGGAGACAGGAGGTGAGAGGAGAGAAGCTGATCATACAGTCATGTAGTGGAGACAGGAGGTGAGAGGAGAGAAGCTGATCATACAGTCATGTAGTGGAGACAGGAGGTGAGGGGAGAAGCTGATCATACAGTCATGTAGTGGAGACAGGAGGTGAGGAGAGAAGCTGATCATACAGTAATGTAGAGGAGACAGGAGGTGAGGGGAGAAGCTGATTATACAGTCATGTAGTGGAGACAGGAGGTGAGGAGAGGAGCTGATCATACAGTCATGTAGTGGAGTCAGGAGGTGAGGAGAGAAGCTCATCATACAGTCATGTAGTGGAGACAGGAGGTGAGGGGAGAAGCTGATCATAGTCATGTAGTGGAGTCAGGAGGTGAGAGGAGAAGCTGATCATACAGTCATGTAGAGGAGACAGGAGGTGAGAGGAGAAGCTGATCATAGTCATGTAGTGGAGACAGGAGGTGAGGAGAAGCTGATCATACAGTCATGTAGAGGAGACAGGAGGTGAGGAGAGAAGCTGATCATAGTCATGTAGTGGAGACAGGAGGTGAGAGGAGAAGCTGATCATACAGTCATGTAGAGGAGACAGGAGGTGAGGAGAGAAGCTGATCATAGTCATGTAGTGGAGACAGGAGGTGAGGAGAAGCTGATCATACAGTCATGTAGAGGAGACAGGAGGTGAGAGGAGAAGCTGATCATACAGTCATGTAGTGGAGACAGGAGGTGAGGAGAAGCTGATCATACAGTCATGTAGTGGAGTCAGGAGGTGAGGAGAGAAGCTGATCATACAGTCATGTAGTGGAGACAGGAGGTGAGGAGAGGAGCTGATCATACAGTCATGTAGTGGAGTCAGGAGGTGAGGAGAGAAGCTGATCATACAGTCATGTAGTGGAGACAGGAGGTGAGGAGAGAAGCTGATCATACAGTCATGTAGAGGAGACAGGAGGTGAGGAGAGAAGCTGATCATACAGTCATGTAGTGGAGACAGGAGGTGAGGAGAGAAGCTGATCATACAGTCATGTAGTGGAGACAGGAGGTGAGGAGAGAAGCTGATCATACAGTCATGTAGTGGAGCCAGGAGGTGAGGAGAGAAGCTGATCATACAGTCATGTAGTGGAGACAGGAGGTGAGAGGAGAAGCTCATCATACAGTCATGTAGTGGAGACAGGAGGTGAGAGGAGAAGCTGATCATACAGTCATGTAGAGGAGACAGGAGGATAGGAGAGAAGCTGATCACACAGTCATGTAGTGGAGACAGGAGGTGAGGAGAGAAGCTGATCATACAGTCATGTAGTGGAGACAGGAGGTGAGAGGAGAAGCTGATCATACAGTCATGTAGTGGAGACAGGAGGTGAGAGGAGAAGCTGATCATACAGTCATGTAGTGGAGACAGGAGGTGAGGGGAGAAGCTGATCATACAGTCATGTAGAGGAGACAGGAGGTGAGGAGACAAGCTGATCATACAGTCATGTAGTGGAGACAGGAGGTGAGGAGAGAAGCTGATCATACAGTCATGTAGTGGAGACAGGAGGTGAGGAGAGAAGCTGATCATACAGTCATGTAGTGGAGACAGGAGGTGAGAGGAGAAGCTCATCATACAGTCATGTAGTGGAGACAGGAGGTGAGAGGAGAAGCTGATCATACAGTCATGTAGAGGAGACAGGAGGATAGGAGAGAAGCTGATCACACAGTCATGTAGTGGAGACAGGAGGTGAGGAGAGAAGCTGATCATACAGTCATGTAGTGGAGACAGGAGGTGAGAGGAGAAGCTGATCATACAGTCATGTAGTGGAGACAGGAGGTGAGAGGAGAAGCTGATCATACAGTCATGTAGTGGAGACAGGAGGTGAGGGGAGAAGCTGATCATACAGTCATGTAGAGGAGACAGGAGGTGAGGAGACAAGCTGATCATACAGTCATGTAGTGGAGACAGGAGGAGAGGGGAGAAGCTGATCATACAGTCATGTAGTGGAGACAGGAGGTGAGGAGAGAATCTGATCATACAGTCATGTAGTGGAGACAGGAGGTGAGGAGAGAAGCTGATCATACAGTCATGTAGTGCAGACAGGAGGAGAGGGGAGAAGCTGATCATACAGTCATGTAGTGGAGTCAGGAGGTGAGAGGAGAAGCTGATCATACAGTCATGTAGAGGAGACAGGAGGTGAGAGGAGAAGCTGATCATACAGTCATGTAGTGGAGACAGGAGGTGAGGAGAGAAGCTGATCATACAGTCATGTAGAGGAGACAGGAGGTGAGAGGAGAAGCTGATCATACAGTCATGTAGTGGAGACAGGAGGTGAGGAGAGAAGCTGATCATACAGTCATGTAGAGGAGACAGGAGGTGAGGAGAGAAGCTGATCACACAGTTATGTAGTGGAGACAGGAGGTGAGGAGAGAAGCTGATCATACAGTCATGTAGTGGAGACAGGAGGTGAGTGGAGAAGCTGATCATGCAGTCATGTAGTGGAGACAGGAGGTGAGGTGAGAAGCTGATCATACAGTCATGTAGAGGAGACAGGAGGTGAGGAGAGAAGCTGATCACACAGTCATGTAGTGGAGACAGGAGGTGAGGGGAGAAGCTGATCATACAGTCATGTAGTGGAGACAGGAGGTGAGGGGAGAAGCTGATCATACAGTCATGTAGTGGAGACAGGAGGTGAGGAGAGAAGCTGATCATACAGTCATGTAGAGGAGACAGGAGGTGAGGAGAGAAGCTGATCACACAGTCATGTAGTGGAGACAGGAGGTGAGGAGAGAAGCTGATCATACAGTCATGTAGAGGAGACAGGAGGTGAGGAGAGAAGCTGATCATACAGTCATGTAGTGGAGACAGGAGGTGAGGAGAGAAGCTGATCATACAGTCATGTAGTGGAGACAGGAGGTGAGGAGAGAAGCTGATCATACAGTCATGTAGTGGAGACAGGAGGTGAGGAGAGAAGCTGATCATACAGTCATGTAGTGGAGACAGGAGGTGAGGAGAGAAGCTGATCACACAGTCATGTAGTGGAGACAGGAGGTGAGGAGAGAAGCTGATCATACAGTCATGTAGAGGAGACAGGAGGTGAGGAGAGAAGCTGATCATACAGTCATGTAGTGGAGACAGGAGGTGAGGAGAGAAGCTGATCACACAGTCATGTAGTGGAGACAGGAGGTGAGGGGAGAAGCTGATCATACAGTCATGTAGTGTAGACAGGAGGTGAGGAGAGAAGCTGATCATACAGTCATGTAGAGGAGACAGGAGGTGAGAGGAGAAGCTGATCATACAGTCATGTAGTGGAGACAGGAGGTGAGGGGAGAAGCTGATCATACAGTCATGTAGTGGAGACAGGAGGTGAGGAGAGAAGCTGATCATACAGTCATGTAGTGGAGACAGGAGGTGAGGAGAGAAGCTGATCATACAGTCATGTAGTGGAGACAGGAGGTGAGGAGAGAAGCTGATCATACAGTCATGTAGAGGAGACAGGAGGTGAGGAGAAGCTGATCATACAGTCATGTAGTGGAGACAGGAGGTGAGGAGAGAAGCTCATCATACAGTCATGTAGAGGAGACAGGAGGATAGGAGAGAAGCTGATCATACAGTCATGTAGTGGAGACAGGAGGTGAGGAGAGAAGCTGATCATACAGTCATGTAGAGGAGACAGGAGGTGAGGAGAAGCTGATCATACAGTCATGTAGTGGAGACAGGAGGTGAGGAGAGAAGCTCATCATACAGTCATGTAGAGGAGACAGGAGGATAGGAGAGAAGCTGATCATACAGTCATGTAGTGGAGACAGGAGGTGAGGGGAGAAGCTGATCATACAGTCATGTAGTGGAGACAGGAGGTGAGGAGAAGCTGATCATACAGTCATGTAGAGGAGATAGGAGGTGAGGGGAGAAGCTGATCATACAGTCATGTAGTGGAGACAGGAGGTGATGGAGAAGCTGATCATACAGTCATGTAGTGGAGACAGGAGGTGAGGAGAGAAGCTGATCATACAGTCATGTAGTGGAGACAGGAGGATAGGAGAGAAGCTGATCATACAGTCATGTAGTGGAGACAGGAGGTGAGGAGAGAAGCTGATCATACAGTCATGTAGTGGAGACAGGAGGAGAGAGGAGAAGCTGATCATACAGTCATGTAGTGGAGACAGGAGATGAGGAGAGAAGCTCATCATACAGTCATGTAGAGGAGACAGGAGGATAGGAGAGAAGCTGATCATACAGTCATGTAGTGGAGACAGGAGGTGAGGGGAGAAGCTGATCATACAGTCATGTAGTGGAGTCAGGAGGTGAGGGGAGAAGCTGATCATACAGTCATGTAGTGGAGACAGGAGGTGAGGGGAGAAGCTGATCATACAGTCATGTAGTGGAGACAGGAGGTGAGGAGAGAAGCTGATCATACAGTCATGTAGTGGAGACAGGAGGTGAGGAGAGAAGCTGATCATACAGTCATGTAGTGGAGACAGGAGGTGAGGAGAAGCTGATCATACAGTCATGTAGTGGAGACAGAAGGTGAGAGGAGAGAAGCTGATCATACAGTCATGTAGTGGAGACAGGAGGTGAGGAGAGAAGCTGATCATACAGTC
This sequence comes from Rhinoderma darwinii, assembly GCF_050947455.1. NCBI lineage: Eukaryota > Metazoa > Chordata > Amphibia > Anura > Rhinodermatidae > Rhinoderma > Rhinoderma darwinii. The sequence goes on from NW_027464121.1 coordinate 41,075, forward strand.
ATGAAGTGGAGACAGGAGGTGAGGAGAGAAGCTGATCATACAGTCATGTAGTGGAGACAGGAGGTGAGGAGAGAAGCTCATCATACAGTCATGTAGAGGAGACAGGAGGATAGGAGAGAAGCTGATCATACAGTCATGTAGTGGAGACATGAGGTGAGGAGAGAAGCTGATCATACAGTCATGTAGTGGAGACAGGAGGATAGGAGAGAATCTGATCATACAGTCATGTAGTGGAGACAGGAGGTGAGGAGAAGCTGATCATACAGTCATGTAGTGGAGACAGGAGGTGAGGGGAGAAGCTGATCATACAGTCATGTAGTGGAGACAGGAGGTGAGGAGAGAAGCTGATCATACAGTCATGTAGTGGAGACAGGAGGTGAGGAGAGAAGCTGATCATACAGTCATGTAGAGGAGACAGGAGGTGAGGAGAGAAGCTGATCATACAGTCATGTAGAGGAGACAGGAGGAGAGGGGAGAAGCTGATCATACAGTCATGTAGTGGAGACAGGAGGTGAGGAGAGAAGCTGATCATACAGTCATGTAGTGGAGAAATGAGGTGAGGAGAGAAGCTGATCATACAGTCATGTAGTGGAGACAGGAGGATAGGAGAGAAGCTGATCATACAGTCATGTAGTGGAGACAGGAGGTGAGGAGAAGCTGATCATACAGTCATGTAGTGGAGACAGGAGGTGAGGGGAGAAGCTGATCATACAGTCATGTAGTGGAGACAGGAGGAGAGGGGAGAAGCTGATCATACAGTCATGTAGTGGAGACAGGAGGTGAGAGGAGAAGCTGATCATACAGTCATGTAGTGGAGACAGGAGGTGAGGAGAGAAGCTGATCGTACAGTCATGTAGAGGAGACAGGAGGTGAGGGGAGAAGCTGATCATACAGTCATGTAGTGGAGACAGAAGGTGAGAGGAGAGAAGCTGATCATACAGTCATGTAGTGGAGACAGGAGGTGAGGAGAGAAGCTGATCATACAGTCATGTAGTGGAGACAGGAGGTGAGGAGAGAAGCTGATCATACAGTCATGTAGTGGAGACAGGAGGTGAGGAGAGAAGCTCATCATACAGTCATGTAGTGGAGACAGGAGGATAGGAGAGAATCTGATCATACAGTCATGTAGTGGAGACAGGAGGTGAGGAGAAGCTGATCATACAGTCATGTAGTGGAGACAGGAGGTGAGGGGAGAAGCTGATCATACAGTCATGTAGTGGAGACAGGAGGTGAGGAGAGAAGCTGATCATACAGTCATGTAGTGGAGACAGGAGGTGAGGAGAGAAGCTGATCATACAGTCATGTAGAGGAGACAGGAGGTGAGGAGAGAAGCTGATCATACAGTCATGTAGAGGAGACAGGAGGAGAGGGGAGAAGCTGATCATACAGTCATGTAGTGGAGACAGGAGGTGAGGGGAGAAGCTGATCATACAGTCATGTAATGGAGACAGGAGGTGAGAGGAGAAGCTGATCATACAGTCATGTAGTGGAGACAGGAGGTGAGGGGAGAAGCTGATCATACAGTCATGTAGTGGAGACAGGAGGTGAGGGGAGAAGCTGATCATACAGTCATGTAGTGGAGACAGGAGGTGAGGAGAGAAGCTCATCATACAGTCATGTAGAGGAGACAGGAGGATAGGAGAGAAGCTGATCATACAGTCATGTAGTGGAGAAATGAGGTGAGGAGAGAAGCTGATCATACAGTCATGTAGTGGAGACAGGAGGATAGGAGAGAAGCTGATCATACAGTCATGTAGTGGAGACAGGAGGTGAGGAGAAGCTGATCATACAGTCATGTAGTGGAGACAGGAGGTGAGGGGAGAAGCTGATCATACAGTCATGTAGTGGAGACAGGAGGTGAGGAGAGAAGCTGATCATACAGTCATGTAGAGGAGACAGGAGGTGAGGAGAGAAGCTCATCATACAGTTATGTAGTGGAGACAGGAGGTGAGGGGAGAAGCTGATCATACAGTCATGTAGTGGAGACAGGAGGTGAGAAGACAAGGTGATCATACAGTCATGTAGAGGAGACAGGAGGTGAGGAGAGAAGCTGATCACACAGTCATGTAGTGGAGACAGGAGGTGAGGGGAGAAGCTGATCATACAGTCATGTAGTGTAGACAGGAGGTGGGAAGAGAAGCTGATCATACAGTCATGTAGTGGAGACAGGAGGTGAGGGGAGAAGCTGATCATACAGTCATGTAGTGGAGACAGGAGGTGAGAGGAGAAGCTGATCATACAGTCATGTAGAGGAGACAGGAGGTGAGAGGAGAAGCTGATCATACAGTCATGTAGTGGAGACAGGAGATGAGGAGAGTAGCTGATCATACAGTCATGTAGAGGAGACAGGAGGTGAGGAGAGAAGCTGATCATACAGTCATGTAGTGGAGACAGGAGGTGAGGAGAGAAGCTGATCACAGTCATGTAGAGGAGACAGGAGGTGAGGAGAGAAGCTGATCATACAGTCATGTAGTGGAGACAGGAGGTGAGAGGAGAAGCTGATCACACAGTCATGTAGTGGAGACAGGAGATGAGGAGAGAAGCTGATCATACAGTCATGTAGTGGAGACAGGAGGTGAGGAGAGAAGCTGATCATACAGTCATGTAGAGGAGACAGGAGGTGAGGAGAGAAGCTGATCATACAGTCATGAAGAGGAGACAGGAGGTGAGAGGAGAAGCTGATCGTACAGTCATGTAGTGGAGACAGGAGGTGAGGGGAGAAGCTGATCATACAGTCATGTAGTGGAGACAGGAGATGAGGAGAGAAGCTGATCATACAGTCATGTAGTGGAGACAGGAGGTGAGGGGAGAAGCTGATCATACAGTCATGTAGTGGAGACAGGAGGTGAGAGGAGAAGCTGATCGTACAGTCATGTAGTGGAGACAGGAGGTGAGGGGAGAAGCTGATCATACAGTCATGTAGTGGAGAGAAGCTGATCATACAGTCATGTAGAGGAGACAGGAGGTGAGGAGAGAAGCTGATCATACAGTCATGTAGTGGAGACAGGAGGTGAGAGGAGAAGCTGATCATTCAGTCATGTAGAGGAGACAGGAGGTGAGAGGGGAAGCTGATCATACAGTCATGTAGTGGAGACAGGAGGTGAGAGGAGAAGCTGATCATACAGTCATGTAGAGGAGACAGGAGGTGAGAAGCTGATCATACAGTCATGTAGAGGAGACAGGAGGTGAGGAGAGAAGCTGATCATACAGTCATGTGGTGGAGACAGGAGGTGAGAGGGGAAGCTGATCATACAGTCATGTGGTGGAGACAGGAGGTGAGGAGAGAAGCTGATCATACAGTCATGTACTGGAGACAGGAGGTGAGGAGAGAAGCTGATCATACAGTCATGTAGAGGAGACAGGAGGTGAGAAGAGAAGCTGATCATACAGTCATGTAGAGGAGACAGGAGGTGAGGAGAGAAGCTGATCATACAGTCATGTAGAGGAGACAGGAGGTGAGGAGAGAAGCTGATCATACAGTCATGTAGTGGAGACAGGAGGTGAGGAGAGAAGCTGATCATACAGTCATGTAGTGGAGACAGGAGGTGAGAGGAGAAGCTGATCATACAGTCATGTAGTGGAGACAGGAGGTGAGAGGAGAAGCTGATCACACAGTCATGTAGTGGAGACAGGAGATGAGGAGAGAAGCTGATCATACAGTCATGTAGTGGAGACAGGAGGTGAGGGGAGAAGCTGATCATACTGTCATGTAGTGGAGACAGGAGGTGAGGAGAGAAGCTGATCATACAGTCATGTAGTGGAGACAGGAGGTGAGGAGAGAAGCTGATCATACAGTCATGTAGAGGAGACAGGAGGTGAGGAGAGAAGCTGATCATACAGTCATGAAGAGGAGACAGGAGGTGAGAGGAGAAGCTGATCGTACAGTCATGTAGTGGAGACAGGAGGTGAGGGGAGAAGCTGATCATACAGTCATGTAGTGGAGAGAAGCTGATCATACAGTCATGTAGTGGAGACAGGAGGTGAGGGGAGAAGCTGATCATACAGTCATGTAGTGGAGACAGGAGGTGAGGGGAGAAGCTGATCATACAGTCATGTAGTGGAGACAGGAGGTGAGAGGAGAAGCTGATCGTACAGTCATGTAGTGGAGACAGGAGGTGAGGGGAGAAGCTGATCATACAGTCATGTAGTGGAGACAGGAGATGAGGAGAGTAGCTGATCATACAGTCATGTAGAGGAGACAGGAGGTGAGGAGAGAAGCTGATCATACAGTCATGTAGTGGAGACAGGAGGTGAGGAGAGAAGCTGATCACAGTCATGTAGAGGAGACAGGAGGTGAGGAGAGAAGCTGATCATACAGTCATGTAGTGGAGACAGGAGGTGAGAGGAGAAGCTGATCACACAGTCATGTAGTGGAGACAGGAGATGAGGAGAGAAGCTGATCATACAGTCATGTAGTGGAGACAGGAGGTGAGGAGAGAAGCTGATCATACAGTCATGTAGAGGAGACAGGAGGTGAGGAGAGAAGCTGATCATACAGTCATGAAGAGGAGACAGGAGGTGAGAGGAGAAGCTGATCGTACAGTCATGTAGTGGAGACAGGAGGTGAGGGGAGAAGCTGATCATACAGTCATGTAGTGGAGACAGGAGATGAGGAGAGAAGCTGATCATACAGTCATGTAGTGGAGACAGGAGGTGAGGGGAGAAGCTGATCATACAGTCATGTAGTGGAGACAGGAGGTGAGAGGAGAAGCTGATCGTACAGTCATGTAGTGGAGACAGGAGGTGAGGGGAGAAGCTGATCATACAGTCATGTAGTGGAGAGAAGCTGATCATACAGTCATGTAGAGGAGACAGGAGGTGAGGAGAGAAGCTGATCATACAGTCATGTAGTGGAGACAGGAGGTGAGAGGAGAAGCTGATCATTCAGTCATGTAGAGGAGACAGGAGGTGAGAGGGGAAGCTGATCATACAGTCATGTAGTGGAGACAGGAGGTGAGAGGAGAAGCTGATCATACAGTCATGTAGAGGAGACAGGAGGTGAGAAGCTGATCATACAGTCATGTAGAGGAGACAGGAGGTGAGGAGAGAAGCTGATCATACAGTCATGTGGTGGAGACAGGAGGTGAGAGGGGAAGCTGATCATACAGTCATGTGGTGGAGACAGGAGGTGAGGAGAGAAGCTGATCATACAGTCATGTACTGGAGACAGGAGGTGAGGAGAGAAGCTGATCATACAGTCATGTAGAGGAGACAGGAGGTGAGAAGAGAAGCTGATCATACAGTCATGTAGAGGAGACAGGAGGTGAGGAGAGAAGCTGATCATACAGTCATGTAGAGGAGACAGGAGGTGAGGAGAGAAGCTGATCATACAGTCATGTAGTGGAGACAGGAGGTGAGGAGAGAAGCTGATCATACAGTCATGTAGTGGAGACAGGAGGTGAGAGGAGAAGCTGATCATACAGTCATGTAGTGGAGACAGGAGGTGAGAGGAGAAGCTGATCACACAGTCATGTAGTGGAGACAGGAGATGAGGAGAGAAGCTGATCATACAGTCATGTAGTGGAGACAGGAGGTGAGGGGAGAAGCTGATCATACTGTCATGTAGTGGAGACAGGAGGTGAGGAGAGAAGCTGATCATACAGTCATGTAGTGGAGACAGGAGGTGAGGAGAGAAGCTGATCATACAGTCATGTAGAGGAGACAGGAGGTGAGGAGAGAAGCTGATCATACAGTCATGAAGAGGAGACAGGAGGTGAGAGGAGAAGCTGATCGTACAGTCATGTAGTGGAGACAGGAGGTGAGGGGAGAAGCTGATCATACAGTCATGTAGTGGAGAGAAGCTGATCATACAGTCATGTAGTGGAGACAGGAGGTGAGGGGAGAAGCTGATCATACAGTCATGTAGTGGAGACAGGAGGTGAGGGGAGAAGCTGATCATACAGTCATGTAGTGGAGACAGGAGGTGAGAGGAGAAGCTGATCGTACAGTCATGTAGTGGAGACAGGAGGTGAGGGGAGAAGCTGATCATACAGTCATGTAGTGGAGAGAAGCTGATCATACAGTCATGTAGAGGAGACAGGAGGTGAGGAGAGAAGCTGATCATACAGTCATGTAGTGGAGACAGGAGGTGAGAGGAGAAGCTGATCATTCAGTCATGTAGAGGAGACAGGAGGTGAGAGGGGAAGCTGATCATACAGTCATGTAGTGGAGACAGGAGGTGAGAGGAGAAGCTGATCATACAGTCATGTAGAGGAGACAGGAGGTGAGAAGCTGATCATACAGTCATGTAGAGGAGACAGGAGGTGAGGAGAGAAGCTGATCATACAGTCATGTGGTGGAGACAGGAGGTGAGAGGGGAAGCTGATCATACAGTCATGTGGTGGAGACAGGAGGTGAGGAGAGAAGCTGATCATACAGTCATGTACTGGAGACAGGAGGTGAGGAGAGAAGCTGATCATACAGTCATGTAGAGGAGACAGGAGGTGAGGAGAGAAGCTGATCATACAGTCATGTAGTGGAGACAGGAGGTGAGGAGAGAAGCTGATCATACAGTCATGTAGTGGAGACAGGAGGTGAGGAGAGAAGCTGATCATACAGTCATGTAGAGGAGGCAGGAGGTGAGGGGAGAAGCTGATCATACAGTCATGTAGAGGAGACAGGAGGTGAGGGGAGAAGCTGATCATACTGTCATGTAGTGGAGACAGGAGGTGAGGAGAGAAGCTGATCATACAGTCATGTAGTGGAGACAGGAGGTGAGGAGAGAAGCTGATCATACAGTCATGTAGTGGAGACAGGAGGTGAGGAGAGAAGCTGATCATACAGTCATGTAGTGGAGACAGGAGGTGAGGAGAGAAGCTGATCATACAGTCATGTAGTGGAGACAGGAGGTGAGAGGAGAAGCTGATCATACAGTCATGTAGTGGAGACAGGAGGTGAGGGGAGAAGCTGATCATACAGTCATGTAGTGGAGACAGGAGGTGAGGAGAGAAGCTGATCATACAGTCATGTAGTGTAGACAGGAGGTGAGGAGAGAAGCTGATCATACAGTCATGTAGAGGAGACAGGAGGTGAGGGGAGAAGCTGATCATACAGTCATGTAGAGGAGACAGGAGGTGAGGGGAGAAGCTGATCATACAGTCATGTAGTGGAGACAGGAGGTGAGAGGAGAAGCTGATCATACAGTCATGTAGAGGAGACGGCGTGAGGAGAGAAGCTGATCATACAGTCATGTAGTGGAGACAGGAGGTGAGAGGAGAAGCTGATCATACAGTCATGTAGAGGAGACAGTAGGTGAGGAGAGAAGCTGATCATACAGACATGTAGTGGAGACAGGAGGTGAGGGGAGAAGCTGATCATACTGTCATGTAGTGGAGACAGGAGGTGAGGAGAGAAGCTGATCATACAGTCATGTAGTGGAGACAGGAGGTGAGGAGAGAAGCTGATCATACAGTCATGTAGTGGAGACAGGAGGTGAGGAGAGAAGCTGATCATACAGTCATGTAGTGGAGACAGGAGGTGAGGAGAGAAGCTGATCATACAGTCATGTAGTGGAGACAGGAGGTGAGAGGAGAAGCTGATCATACAGTCATGTAGTGGAGACAGGAGGTGAGGGGAGAAGCTGATCATACAGTCATGTAGTGGAGACAGGAGGTGAGGAGAGAAGCTGATCATACAGTCATGTAGTGTAGACAGGAGGTGAGGAGAGAAGCTGATCATACAGTCATGTAGAGGAGACAGGAGGTGAGGGGAGAAGCTGATCATACAGTCATGTAGTGGAGACAGGAGGTGAGGAGAGAAGCTGATCATACAGTCATGTAGTGGAGACAGGAGGTGAGAGGAGAGAAGCTGATCATACAGTCATGTAGTGGAGACAGGAGGTGAGGAGAGAAGCTGATCATACAGTCATGTAGTGTAGACAGGAGGTGAGGAGAGAAGCTGATCATACAGTCATGTAGAGGAGACAGGAGGTGAGGGGAGAAGCTGATCATACAGTCATGTAGTGGAGACAGGAGGTGAGAGGAGAAGCTGATCATACAGTCATGTAGAGGAGACGGCGTGAGGAGAGAAGCTGATCATACAGTCATGTAGTGGAGACAGGAGGTGAGAGGAGAAGCTGATCATACAGTCATGTAGAGGAGACAGTAGGTGAGGAGAGAAGCTGATCATACAGACATGTAGTGGAGACAGGAGGTGAGGAGAGAAGCTGATCATACAGTCATGTAGAGGAGACAGGAGGTGAGGGGAGAAGCTGATCATACAGTCATGTAGTGGAGACAGGAGGTGAGGAGAGAAGCTGATCATACAGTCATGTAGTGGAGACAGGAGGTGAGGAGAGAAGCTGATCATACAGTCATGTAGTGGAGACAGGAGGTGAGGAGAGAAGCTGATCATACAGTCATGTAGAGGAGACAGGAGGTGAGAGGAGAAGCTGATCATACAGTCATGAAGAGGAGACAGGAGGTGAGGAGAGAAGCTGATCATACAGTCATGTAGTGTAGACAGGAGGTGAGGAGAGAAGCTGATCATACAGTCATGAAGTGGAGACAGGAGGTGAGGAGAGAAGCTGATCATACAGTCATGTAGAGCAGACAGGAGGAGAGGGGAGAAGCTGATCATACAGTCATGTAGTGGAGACAGGAGGTGAGGGGAGAAGCTGATCATACAGTCATGTAGAGGAGACAGGAGGTGAGGAGACAAGCTGATCATACAGTCATGTAGTGGAGACAGGAGGTGAGGAGAGAATCTGATCATACAGTCATGTAGTGGAGACAGGAGGTGAGGAGAGAAGCTGATCATACAGTCATGTAGTGCAGACAGGAGGAGAGGGGAGAAGCTGATCATACAGTCATGTAGTGGAGTCAGGAGGTGAGAGGAGAAGCTGATCATACAGTCATGTAGTGGAGACAGGAGGTGAGGAGAGAAGCTGATCATACAGTCATGTAGTGGAGACAGGAGGTGAGGAGAGAAGCTGATCATACAGTCATGTAGAGGAGACAGGAGGTGAGAGGAGAAGCTGATCATACAGTCATGTAGTGGAGACAGGAGGTGAGGGGAGAAGCTGATCATACAGTCATGTAGTGGAGACAGGAGGTGAGGAGAGAAGCTGATCATACAGTCATGTAGTGGAGACAGGAGGTGAGGAGAGAAGCTGATCATACAGTCATGTAGTGGAGACAGGAGGTGAGGAGAGAAGCTGATCATACAGTCATGTAGAGGAGACAGGAGGTGAGGAGAAGCTGATCATACAGTCATGTAGTGGAGACAGGAGGTGAGGAGAGAAGCTCATCATACAGTAATGTAGAGGAGACAGGAGGATAGGAGAGAAGCTGATCATACAGTCATGTAGTGGAGACAGGAGGTGAGGAGAGAAGCTGATCATACAGTCATGTAGTGGAGACAGGAGGATAGGAGAGAAGCTGATCATACAGTCATGTAGTGGAGACAGGAGGTGAGGAGAGAAGCTGATCATACAGTCATGTAGTGGAGACAGGAGGTGAGGAGAAGCTGATCATACAGTCATGTAGTGGAGACAGAAGGTGAGAGGAGAGAAGCTGATCATACAGTCATGTAGTGGAGACAGGAGGTGAGGAGAGAAGCTGATCATACAGTCATGTAGTGGAGACAGGAGGTGAGAGGAGAAGCTGATCATACAGTCATGTAGTGGAGACAGGAGGTGAGGAGAGAAGCTGATCATACAGTCATGTAGTGGAGACAGGAGGTGAGGAGAGAAGCTGATCATACAGTCATGTAGTGGAGACAGGAGGTGAGGAGAGAAGCTGATCATACAGTCATGTAGTGGAGACAGGAGGTGAGGGGAGAAGCTGATCATACAGTCATGTAGTGGAGACAGGAGGTGAGGAGAGAAGCTGATCATACAGTCATGTAGTGGAGACAGGAGGTGAGGAGAGAAGCTGATCATACAGTCATGTAGAGGAGACAGGAGGTGAGGAGAGAAGCTGATCATACAGTCATGTAGTGGAGACAGGAGGTGAGGGGAGAAGCTGATCATACAGTCATGTAGTGGAGACAGGAGGTGAGGGGAGAAGCTGATCATACAGTCATGTAATGGAGACAGGAGGTGAGGGGAGAAGCTGATCATACAGTCATGTAGTGGAGACAGGAGGTGAGGAGAGAAGCTGATCATACAGTCATGTAGTGGAGACAGGAGGTGAGGGGAGAAGCTGATCATACAGTCATGTAGTGGAGACAGGAGGTGAGGGGAGAAGCTGATCATACAGTCATGTAGTGGAGACAGGAGGTGAGGAGAGAAGCTGATCATACAGTCATGTAGTGGAGACAGGAGGTGAGGAGAGAAGCTGATCATACAGTCATGTAGTGGAGACAGGAGGTGAGGAGAGAAGCTGATCATACAGTCATGTAGTGTAGACAGGAGGTGAGGGGAGAAGCTGATCATACAGTCATGTAGTGGAGACAGGAGGTGAGGGGAGAAGCTGATCATACAGTCATGTAGTGGAGACAGGAGGTGAGGAGAGAAGCTGATCATACAGTCATGTAGTGGAGACAGGAGGTGAGGAGAGAAGTTGATCATACAGTCATGTAGTGGAGACAGGAGGTGAGGGGAGAAGCTGATCATACAGTCATGTAGTGGAGACAGGAGGTGAGGAGAGAAGCTGATCATACAGTCATGTAGAGAGGAGACAGGAGGTGAGGAGAGAAGCTGATCATACAGTCATGTAGTGGAGACAGGAGGTGAGAGGAGAAGCTGATCATACAGTCATGTAGTGTAGACAGCAGGTGAGGGGAGAAGCTGATCATACAGTCATGTAGAGGAGACAGGAGGTGAGGAGAGAAGCTGATCATACAGTCATGTAGTGTAGACAGGAGGTGAGAGGAGAAGCTGATCATACAGTCATGTAGAGAGGAGACAGGAGGTGAGGAGAGAAGCTGATCATACAGTCATGTAGTGGAGACAGGAGGTGAGAGGACAAGCTGATCATACAGTCATGTAGAGTAGACAGGAGGTGAGGGGAGAAGCTGATCATACAGTCATGTAGTGGAGACAGGAGGTGAGAGGAGAAGCTGATCATATAGTCATGTAGTGGAGACAGGAGGTGAGGAGAGAAGCTGATCATACAGTCATGTAGAGGAGACGGGGTGAGGAGAGAAGCTGATCATACAGTCATGTAGTGGAGACAGGAGGTGAGGAGAGAAGCTGATCATACAGTCATGTAGAGGAGACAGGAGGTGAGGAGAGAAGCTGATCATACAGTCATGTAGTGGAGACAGGAGGTGAGAGGAGAAGCTGATCATACAGTCATGTAGTGGAGACAGGAGGTGAGAGGAGAAGCTGATCATACAGTCATGTAGTGGAGACAGGAGGTGAGAGGAGAAGCTGATCATACAGTCATGTAGTGGAGACAGGAGGTGAGGAGAGAAGCTGATCATACAGTCATGTAGTGGAGACAGGAGGTGAGGGGAGAAGCTGATCATACAGTCATGTAGTGGAGACAGGAGGTGAGGAGAGAAGCTGATCACACAGTCATGTAGTGGAGACAGGAGGTGAGGAGAGAAGCTGATCATACAGTCATGTAGAGAGGAGACAGGAGGTGAGGAGAGAAGCTGATCATACAGTCATGTAGAGGAGACAGGAGGTGAGAGGAGAAGCTGATCATACAGTCATGTAGTGGAGACAGGAGGTGAGAGGAGAAGCTGATCATACAGTCATGTAGTGTAGACAGGAGGTGAGGGGAGAAGCTGATCATACAGTCATGTAGAGGAGACAGGAGGTGAGGAGAGAAGCTGATCATACAGTCATGTAGAGGAGACAGGAGGTGAGGGGAGAAGCTGATCATACAGTCATGTAGAGGACACAGGAGGTGAGGGGAGAAGCTGATCATACAGTCATGTAGAGGAGACAGGAGGTGAGGAGAGAAGCTGATCATACAGTCATGTAGTGGAGACAGGAGGTGAGGGGAGAAGCTGATCATACAGTCATGTAGTGGAGACAGGAGGTGAGGGGAGAAGCTGATCATACAGTCATGTAGTGGAGACAGGAGGTGAGGAGAGAAGCTGATCATACAGTCATGTAGTGGAGACAGGAGGTGAGGAGAGAAGCTGATCATACAGACATGTAGTGGAGACAGGAGGTGAGGAGAGAAGCTGATCATACAGTCATGTAGTGGAGACAGGAGGTGAGGGGAGAAGCTGATCATACAGTCATGTAGTGGAGACAGGATAGGAGAGAAGCTGATCATACAGTCATGTAGTGTAGACAGGAGGTGAGGGGAGAAGCTGATCATACAGTCATGTAGAGGAGACAGGAGGTGAGGAGAGAAGCTGATCATACAGTCATGTAGTGGAGACAGGAGGTGAGGGGAGAAGCTGATCATACAGTCATGTAGTGGAGACAGGAGGTGAGGAGAGAAGCTGATCATACAGTCATGTAGTGGAGACAGGAGGTGAGGAGAGAAGCTGATCATACAATCATGTAGTGGAGACAGGAGGTGAGGGGAGAAGCTGATCATACAGTCATGTAGTGGAGACAGGAGGTGAGGGGAGAAGCTGATCATACAGTCATGTAGTGGAGACAGGAGGTGAGGGGAGAAGCTGATCATACAGTCATGTAGAGGAGACAGGAGGTGAGGGGAGAAGCTGATCATACAGTCATGTAGAGGAGACAGGAGGTGAGGAGAGAAGCTGATCATACAGTCATGTAGTGGAGACAGGAGGTGAGGGGAGAAGCTGATCATACAGTCATGTAGTGGAGACAGGAGGTGAGGAGAGAAGCTGATCATACAGTCATGTAGTGGAGACAGGAGGTGAGGAGAGAAGCTGATCATACAATCATGTAGTGGAGACAGGAGGTGAGGGGAGAAGCTGATCATACAGTCATGTAGTGGAGACAGGAGGTGAGGGGAGAAGCTGATCATACAGTCATGTAGAGGAGACAGGAGGTGAGGGGAGAAGCTGATCATACAGTCATGTAGAGGAGACAGGAGGTGAGGAGAGAAGCTGATCATACAGTCATGTAGTGGAGACAGGAGGTGAGGGGAGAAGCTGATCATACAGTCATGTAGTGGAGACAGGAGGTGAGGAGAGAAGCTGATCATACAGTCATGTAGTGGAGACAGGAGGATAGGAGAGAAGCTGATCATACAGTCATGTAGTGGAGACAGGAGGTGAGGAGAGAAGCTGATCATACAGTCATGTAGTGGAGACAGGAGGTGAGGAGAAGCTGATCATACAGTCATGTAGTGGAGACAGAAGGTGAGAGGAGAGAAGCTGATCATACAGTCATGTAGTGGAGACAGGAGGTGAGGAGAGAAGCTGATCATACAGTCATGTAGTGGAGACAGGAGGTGAGAGGAGAAGCTGATCATACAGTCATGTAGAGGAGACAGGAGGTGAGGAGAGAAGCTGATCATACAGTCATGTAGTGGAGACAGGAGGTGAGGAGAGAAGCTGATCATACAGTCATGTAGTGGAGACAGGAGGTGAGGAGAGAAGCTCATCATACAGTCATGTAGAGGAGACAGGAGGATAGGAGAGAAGCTGATCATACAGTCATGTAGTGGAGACATGAGGTGAGGAGAGAAGCTGATCATACAGTCATGTAGTGGAGACAGGAGGTGAGGAGAAGCTGATCATACAGTCATGTAGTGGAGACAGGAGGTGAGGGGAGAAGCTGATCATACAGTCATGTAGTGGAGACAGGAGGTGAGGAGAGAAGCTGATCATACAGTCATGTAGTGGAGACAGGAGGTGAGGAGAAGCTGATCATACAGTCATGTAGTGGAGACAGGAGGTGAGGGGAGAAGCTGATCATACAGTCATGTAGTGGAGACAGGAGGTGAGGAGAGAAGCTCATCATACAGTCATGTAGAGGAGACAGGAGGATAGGAGAGAAGCTGATCATACAGTCATGTAGTGGAGAAATGAGGTGAGGAGAGAAGCTGATCATACAGTCATGTAGTGGAGACAGGAGGATAGGAGAGAAGCTGATCATACAGTCATGTAGTGGAGACAGGAGGTGAGGAGAAGCTGATCATACAGTCATGTAGTGGAGACAGGAGGTGAGGGGAGAAGCTGATCATACAGTCATGTAGTGGAGACAGGAGGTGAGGAGAGAAGCTGATCATACAGTCATGTAGAGGAGACAGGAGGTGAGGAGAGAAGCTCATCATACAGTCATGTAGTGGAGACAGGAGGTGAGGAGAGAAGCTGATCACACAGTCATGTAGTGGAGACAGGAGGTGAGGGGAGAAGCTGATCATACAGTCATGTAGAGGAGACAGGAGGTGAGAGGAGAAGCTAATCACACAGTCATGTAGTGGAGACAGGAGGTGAGGAGAGAAGCTGATCATACAGTCATGTAGTGGAGACAGGAGGTGAGGAGAGAAGCTGATCATACAGTCATGTAGTGGAGACAGGAGGTGAGGAGAGAAGCTGATCATACAGTCATGTAGTGGAGACAGGAGGTGAGGGGAGAAGCTGATCATACAGTCATGTAGTGGAGACAGGAGGTGAGGAGAGAAGCTGATCATACAGTCATGTAGTGGAGACAGGAGGTGAGGAGAGAAGCTGATCATACAGTCATGTAGAGGAGACAGGAGGTGAGGAGAGAAGCTGATCATACAGTCATGTAGTGGAGACAGGAGGTGAGGGGAGAAGCTGATCATACAGTCATGTAGTGGAGACAGGAGGTGAGGGGAGAAGCTGATCATACAGTCATGTAATGGAGACAGGAGGTGAGGGGAGAAGCTGATCATACAGTCATGTAGTGGAGACAGGAGGTGAGGAGAGAAGCTGATCATACAGTCATGTAGTGGAGACAGGAGGTGAGGGGAGAAGCTGATCATACAGTCATGTAGTGGAGACAGGAGGTGAGGGGAGAAGCTGATCATACAGTCATGTAGTGGAGACAGGAGGTGAGGAGAGAAGCTGATCATACAGTCATGTAGTGGAGACAGGAGGTGAGGAGAGAAGCTGATCATACAGTCATGTAGAGGAGACAGGAGGTGAGGAGAGAAGCTGATCATACAGTCATGAAGAGGAGACAGGAGGTGAGAGGAGAAGCTGATCGTACAGTCATGTAGTGGAGACAGGAGGTGAGGGGAGAAGCTGATCATACAGTCATGTAGTGGAGAGAAGCTGATCATACAGTCATGTAGTGGAGACAGGAGGTGAGGGGAGAAGCTGATCATACAGTCATGTAGTGGAGACAGGAGGTGAGGGGAGAAGCTGATCATACAGTCATGTAGTGGAGACAGGAGGTGAGAGGAGAAGCTGATCGTACAGTCATGTAGTGGAGACAGGAGGTGAGGGGAGAAGCTGATCATACAGTCATGTAGTGGAGAGAAGCTGATCATACAGTCATGTAGTGGAGACAGGAGGTGAGGAGAGAAGCTGATCATTCAGTCATGTAGAGGAGACAGGAGGTGAGAGGGGAAGCTGATCATACAGTCATGTAGTGGAGACAGGAGGTGAGAGGAGAAGCTGATCATACAGTCATGTAGAGGAGACAGGAGGTGAGGGGAGAAGCTGATCATACAGTCATGTAGTGGAGACAGGAGGTGAGGAGAGAAGCTGATCATACAGTCATGTAGAGGAGACAGGAGGTGAGGGGAGAAGCTGATTATACAGTCATGTAGAGGAGACAGGAGGTGAGGAGAGAAGCTGATCATACAGTCATGTAGTGGAGAGAGGAGAGAAGATGATCATACAGTCATGTAGTGGAGACAGGAGGTGAGGGGAGAAGCTGATCATACAGTCATGTAGTGGAGACAGGAGGTGAGGAGAGAAGCTGATCATACAGTCATGTAGAGGAGACAGGAGGTGAGGAGAGAAGCTGATCATACAGTCATGTAGTGGAGACAGGAGGTGAGGAGAGAAGCTGATCATATAGTCATGTAGAGGAGACAGGAGGTGAGAAGAGAAGCTGATCACACAGTCATGTAGTGGAGACAGGAGGTGAGGAGAGAAGCTGATCATACAGTCATGTAGTGGAGAGAGGAGGTGAGAGGAGAAGCTGATCATACAGTCATGTAGTGGAGACAGGAGGTGAGGAGAGAAGCTGATCATACAGTCATGTAGAGGAGACAGGAGGTGAGGAGAGAAGCTGATCATACAGTCATGTAGTGGAGACAGGAGGTGAGGGGAGAAGCTGATCATATAGTCATGTAGAGGAGACAGGAGGTGAGAAGAGAAGCTGATCACACAGTCATGTAGTGGAGACAGGAGGTGAGAGGAGAAGCTGATCATACAGTCATGTAGTGGAGACAGGAGGTGAGAGGAGAAGCTGATCATACAGTCATGTAGTGGAGACAGGAGGTGAGGAGAGAAGCTGATCATACAGTCATGTAGTGGAGACAGAAGGTGAGGAGAGAAGCTGATCATACAGTCATGTAGTGGAGACAGGAGGTGAGGAGAGAAGCTGATCATACAGTCATGTAGTGGAGAGAGGAGAGAAGATGATCATACAGTCATGTAGTGGAGACAGGAGGTGAGGGGAGAAGCTGATCATACAGTCATGTAGTGGAGACAGGAGGTGAGGAGAGAAGCTGATCATACAGTCATGTAGAGGAGACAGGAGGTGAGGAGAGAAGCTGATCATACAGTCATGTAGTGGAGACAGGAGGTGAGGAGAGAAGCTGATCATACAGTCATGTAGTGGAGACAGGAGGTGAGGAGAGAAGCTGATCATACAGTCATGTAGTGGAGACAGGAGGTGAGGAGAGAAGCTGATCATATAGTCATGTAGAGGAGACAGGAGGTGAGAAGAGAAGCTGATCACACAGTCATGTAGTGGAGACAGGAGGTGAGGAGAGAAGCTGATCATACAGTCATGTAGTGGAGACAGGAGGTGAGAGGAGAAGCTGATCATACAGTCATGTAGTGGAGACAGGAGGTGAGAGGAGAAGCTGATCATACAGTCATGTAGTGGAGACAGGAGGTGAGAGGAGAAGCTGATCATACAGTCATGTAGTGGAGACAGGAGGTGAGGAGAGAAGTTGATCATACAGTCATGTAGTGGAGACAGAAGGTGAGGAGAGAGAAGCTGATCATACAGTAATGTAGTGGAGACAGGAGGTGAGGAGAGAAGCTGATCATACAGTCATGTAGAGGAGACAGGAGGTGAGGAGAGAAGCTAATCATACAGTCATGTAGTGGAGACAGGAGGTGAGGAGAGAAGCTGATCATACAGTCATGTAGTGGAGACAGGAGGTGAGGAGAGAAGCTGATCATACAGTCATGTAGAGGAGACAGGAGGTGAGGGGAGAAGCTGATCATACAGTCATGTAGTGGAGACAGGAGGTGAGGGGAGAAGCTGATCATACAGTCATGTAATGGAGACAGGAGGTGAGGGGAGAAGCTGATCATACAGTCATGTAGAGGAGACAGGAGGTGAGGAGAGAAGCTGATCATACAGTCATGTAGAGGAGACAGGAGGTGAGAGGAGAAGCTGATCATACAGTTATGTAGTGGAGACAGGAGGTGAGGAGAGAAGCTGATCATACAGTCATGTAGAGGAGACGGGGTGAGGAGAGAAGCTGATCATACAGTCATGTAGTGGAGACAGGAGGTGAGAGGAGAAGCTGATCATACAGTCATGTAGTGGAGACAGGAGGTGAGAGGAGAAGCTGATCATACAGTCATGTAGTGGAGACAGGAGGTGAGGAGAGAAGCTGATCATACAGTCATGTAGTGGAGACAGGAGGTGAGGAGAGAAGCTGATCATACAGACATGTAGTGGAGACAGGAGGTGAGGAGAGAAGCTGATCATACAGTCATGTAGTGGAGACAGGAGGTGAGAGGAGAAGCTGATCATACAGTCATGTAGTGGAGACAGGAGAAGCTGATCATACAGTCATGTAGAGGAGACAGGAGGTGAGGAGAGAAGCTGATCATACAGTCATGTAGTGGAGACAGGAGGTGAGAGGAGAAGCTGATCATACAGTCATGTAGTGGAGTCAGGAGGTGAGAGGAGAAGCTGATCATACAGTCATGTAGTGGAGACAGGAGGTGAGAGGAGAAGCTGATCATACAGTCATGTAGTGGAGACAGGAGGTGAGGAGAGAAGATGATCATACAGTCATGTAGTAGAGACAGGAGGTGAGGAGAGAAGCTGATCATACAGTCATGTAGTGGAGACAGGAGGTGAGGAGAGAAGCTGATCATACAGTCATGTAGAGGAGACAGGAGGTGAGAGGAGAAGATGATCATACAGTCATGTAGTGGAGACAGGAGGTAAGGAGAAGCTGATCATACAGTCATGTAGTGGAGAGAGGAGAGAAGCTGATCATACAGTCATGTAGTGGAGACAGGAGGTGAGGAGAGAAGCTGATCATCCAGTTATGTAGTGGAGACAGGAGGTGAGAGGAGAAGCTGATCATACAGTCATGTAGAGGAGACAGAAGGTGAGGGGAGAAGCTGATCATACAGTCATGTAGTGGAGACAGGAGGTGAGAGGAGAAGCTGATCATACAGTCATGTAGTGGAGACAGGAGGTGAGGAGAGAAGCTGATCATACAGTCATGTAGTGGAGACAGGAGGTGAGGAGAGAAGCTGATCATACGGTCATGTAGAGGAGACAGGAGGAGAGGAGAGAAGCTGATCATACAGTCATGTAGTGGAGACAGGAGGTGAGAGGAGAAGCTGATCATACAGTCATGTAGTGGAGACAGGAGGTGAGGGGAGAAGCTGATCATACAGTCATGTAGAGGAGACAGGAGGTGAGAGGAGAAGCTGATCATACAGTCATGTAGTGGAGACAGGAGGTGAGGCGAGAAGCTGATCATACAGTCATGTAGAGGAGACAGGAGGTGAGGAGAGAAGCTGATCATACAGTCATGTAGTGGAGACAGGAGGTGAGGAGAGAAGCTGATCATACAGTCATGTAGTGGAGACAGGAGGTGAGGAGAGAAGCTGATCATACGGTCATGTAGAGGAGACAGGAGGAGAGGAGAGAAGCTGATCATACAGTCATGTAGTGGAGACAGGAGGTGAGAGGAGAAGCTGATCATACAGTCATGTAGTGGAGACAGGAGGTGAGGGGAGAAGCTGATCATACAGTCATGTAGAGGAGACAGGAGGTGAGAGGAGAAGCTGATCATACAGTCATGTAGTGGAGACAGGAGGTGAGGCGAGAAGCTGATCATACAGTCATGTAGAGGAGACAGGAGGAGAGGAGAGAAGCTGATCATACAGTCATGTAGAGGAGACAGGAGGTGAGGGGAGAAGCTGATCATACAGTCATGTAGTGGAGACAGGAGGTGAGGGGAGAAGCTGATCATACAGTCATGTAGTGGAGACAGGAGGTGAGGAGAGAAGCTGATCATGCAGTCATGTAGAGGAGACAGGAGGTGAGTAGAGAAGCTGATCATACAGTCATGTAGTGGAGACAGGAGGTGAGGAGAGAAGCTGATCATACAGTCATGTAGAGGAGACAGGAGGTGAGTAGAGAAGCTGATCATACAGTCATGTAGTGGAGACAGGAGGTGAGGAGAGAAGCTGATCATACAGTCATGTAGAGGAGACAGGAGGTGAGAGGAGAAGCTGATCATACAGTCATGTAGAGGAGACAGGAGGTGAGAGGAGAAGCTGATCATACAGTCATGTAGTGGAGACAGAAGGTGAGGGGAGAAGCTGATCATACAGTCATGTAGTGGAGACAGGAGGTGAGGGGAGAAGCTGATCATACAGTCATGTAGTGGAGACAGGAGGTGAGGGGAGAAGCTGATCATACAGTCATGTAGTGGAGACAGGAGGTGAGGGGAGAAGCTGATCATACAGTCATGTAGAGGAGACAGGAGGTGAGGGGAGAAGCTGATCATACAGTCATGTAGAGGAGACAGGAGGTGAGAGGAGAAGCTCATCATACAGTCATGTAGTGGAGACAGGAGGTGAGGAGAGAAGCTGATCATACAGTCATGTAGTGGAGAGAGGATACAATACACACACGCAATCTATGAGACCCTCCAATGTATCCCTAACTTTTACCTATACACTAAAGGGTTAAATAGCTGGAGTTAATAGTGGTGAAGAGTTTACCGGGGAAACCTCTCAGGAAAGGGCGTTGTTTCTGATTTCCCGTATGGGAAGGTTGATTTCTTGCACTGTAATTTCCGGTCATTGGGAAGCTTCTTCTGAATAACGGACGGCCACTCTAATCTTCTAGCTGCCCCCAATGAATCTGGATGAAGCTGCTCCGTTGACCAATCTCCCCTGAGGAATCGTTTGGTCAGGAGGAAACGAGTTGGGAGAACATTCATCTATCATTTATCATTGAACTGAGGTTTCCCACTTTCTTGGCATTGGATTGAACTGATGGAGGACTACTAACACCAAAAAAAGGGTAGGAGGGCAACAGTCCCTAAAATCTCCATATTACCTCTATGTAATTCATGCAACATAAATAAAACGAACAAATGTGGGGGAACCTCCAGAGAAGAGAAACCACAAAGATTAATAACCCTTACAAAGGTGGACTATTTGGGGTCTTAAAAATATGCTGAAAATGCAGATCATAAAGAATATATGAAATATTGCAGGCGGCGGCGGCGTGGGAAATCTTCATGTCAAGAAACACAGAAAAAGTTATATTTTATATATACTCCCAATCTATTCTCTCTTTTTTACTAATATTACAGAGAACGAAATTAAAATCATTGTTGTCCAGGTGGTGGACTCTAAATAATACCACCAGAAGTTATTCAAAAATCCCCCTGTATATAGTGCCACACAGCCCCCTCCCTTGTATATAGTGCCACACAGCCCCCTCCCTTGTATATAGTGCCACACAGCCCCCTCCCTTGTATATAGTGCACCACAGCCCTACCCCTAGTAAATAGGGGCACACAGCCCCCTCCCTTGTGTATAGGGGCACACAGCCCCCTCCCTTGTGTATAGGGGCACACAGCCCCCTCCCTTGTGTATAGGGGCACACAGCCCCCTTCCTTGTGTATAGGGGCACACAGCCCCCTCCCTTGTGTATAGGGGCACACAGCCCCCTCCCTTGTGTATAGGGGCACACAGCCCCCTCCCTTGTGTATAGGGGCACACAGCCCCCTCCCTTGTGTATAGGGGCACACAGCCCCCTCCCTTGTGTATAGGGGCACACAGCCCCCTCCCTTGTGTATAGGGGCACACAGCCCCCTCCCTTGTGTATAGGGGCACACAGCCCCCTCCCTTGTGTATAGGGGCACACAGCCCCCCCACCTGTGTATAGGGGCACAAGGCAATGGCGCATCCGAGAAAGTTGTATCAGCCAGGGAGATGTCAATCAAACATGAAAAGTTGGGTTTGGAGGCCGAACTATGTGACTCTTCAGGACAGCAGCACCGACCCATGACCCTCTAATGAGTAATTAGCATATAGCGGCACTGCCCCATGACCCTCTGAGTAATTAGCATATAGCGATGACCGAGAAGTTAGCAATGAATCTCCTGTAATAATTAGCGAACCCCAAAAAACACTGTAACGCCTTCAGGGAGGCAGGTTGGACCCATTCCGCCACAGCCTGAACCTTGGCGGGGTCCATGCGGAATTCATGAGGAGTGAGGATTTGACCCAAAAATGGTATCTCCTGTACCCCAAACACACATTTTTCGGTTTTTGCAAACAGTTTATTTTCCCGAAGGACCTGGAGCACCTTCCTGACATGCTCAATGTGGGAGGACCAGTCCTTGGAAAACACCAGTATGTCATCAAGGTACACTACAAGAAATATTCCCAGGTAATCTCTCAAAATCTCATTTATGAAATTCTGGAAGACCGCCGGCGCATTACACAACCCAAAGTGCATGACGAGGTATTCGAAATGACCTTCGGGCATGTTAAACGCAGTCTTCCACTCATCCCCCTCTTTGATGCGGATAAGGTTATACGCCCCCCTGTAGATCAAACTTAGAGAACCATTGGGCCCCCTGAACCTGATTAAAGAGATCAGGAATCAAAGGAAGGGGATACTGGTTCCTTACAGTGACCTTATTCAGGTTACGGTAGTCAATGCATGGCCTAAGACCACCATCCTTCTTCCCTACGAAGAAGAAACCAGCACCTACCGGAGAAGTAGAGGGGCGAATGTAACCCTTGGCCAGGCATTCCTGGATATACTCTCTCATGGCTTCACGTTCGGGACAAGAAAGATTAAATATCCTACCCTTAGGGAGCTTAGCTCCTGGTACCAATTCGATAGCGCAATCGTATTCTCTATGAGGAGGTAACACTTCGGAGGCCTCCTTAGAGAAAACATCAGCGAAGTCCTGAACAAACTCAGGTAGAGTGTTCACCTCCTCAGGGAGAGAAATAGAATTAACAGAAAAACATGACGTCAAGCATTCATTACCCCATTTGGTACGATCCCCAGTATTCCAGTCAAACGTGGGATTATGCAACTGCAACCAGGGAAGGCCTAAAACCAAATCGGACGATAATCCCTGCATCACCAATACAGAGCACTGCTACAAATGCATGGAGCCAACAAGGAGTTCAAAAACAGGGGTATGCTGTGTAAAATAACCATTAGCAAGAGGAGTGGAGTCGATACCCACTACCGGGACAGGTTTAGGCAAATCAATCAATGGCATAGCTAGAGACATAGCAAATTCCACAGACATAATATTAGCAGAAGACCCTGAATCCACGAAGGCACTGCCGGTAGCAGACCTACCACCAAAAGAGACCTGAAAGGGAAGCAAGATCTTATTAGGTTTCATATATACGGGAAAAACCTGTGCGCCCAAGTGACCTCCCCGATGATCACTTAGGCGCGGAAGTTTTCCGGCTGCTTATTCTTACGCCTAGGACAGGTGTTCACTTGATGCTTGTCATCCCCACAGTAGAAGCAGAGACCATTCTTCCTGCGGAAATCTCTACGTTGTTGGGGGGACACGAAGGCCCCGAGTTGCATAGGTACCTCCGAGTCTTCCGGGGAAGAACGAAGCAACGGAACCTCGGGAGGCATCATGGGGGAGTCGGAGGAGAAAACACATAAACGTTCGCGTTGTCGTTCCCTGAGACGTCGGTCAAGTCGTACCGCTAAAGCCATAACCTGGTCTAGGGAGTCAGAAGAGGGATAACTAACTAACAGGTCTTTCAGGGCATTCGACAGACCCAACCTAAACTGGCACCTTAAGGCAGGGTCATTCCACCGAGAAGCTACGCACCACTTCCTAAAGTCAGAACAATACTCCTCAACAGGTCTCTTACCCTGACGTAAGGTCACCAGCTGACTCTCAGCAAAGGCAGTCTTGTCAGTCTCGTCATAAATGCGTCCGAGAGCAGAAAAGAAAAGATCAACGGAGGAAAGTTCAGGGGTGTCAGGAGCCAAGGAGAAGGCCCATTCTTGGGGCCCGTCCTGGAGCCGGGACATAATTATACCCACTCGCTGGCTCTCAGAACCTGAGGAGTGGGGCTTTAAGCGAAAGTAAAGCCTACAACTCTCCCGAAAGGAGAGAAAAGCCCTCCGGTCCCCTGAGAACCGGTCGGGCAACTTGAGGTGGGGTTCAGGAGTTGAGGTGAGGGGAACTACCAAGGTAGCATCAGGCTGGTTGACCTGAGCCAGGGCCTGGACCTGTATGGAGAGACCATGCATTTGCTGAGCCAGGGTCTCAAGGGGGTCCATAGTAGAGTCAGGGACCAGGGTAGACTAGGTATATGGGCTTGTGATTATGTAATGATAGGGGTAGGGAAACGGACAAGTGAGCCCTAATCTACCCGCCACTCTGTCCCTGCCTACTTGCAACGACCCGCCCTAGGCGACGGGGTACAACTGGGCGGCGGTCCCTACGCTCAGTAAGTGCACAAGACAAACATACAAGGGAATATAAAGCAAAGGGAAAGGGGCAGTTGCCCACGGCAACACCGTGAGCAACAGAGTGGTGAACGAGCCAAGTCAAACCAGGAGAGCACGAGGTACCAAACGCAGAGCAGAAGAGTAGTCAGAAAGCCAGGGTCAGAATGGAGCAGGATCAAATTGTTAGGAGCTGTAGCTGGGCCAGGAAACCACACGGAAAGAATCACAAGCAAGGAGGAACAGGAAAGGCAGGTATAAATAGACAGAGGGCGGGAGCTAGCTGAGTCTGGCCAGGCTGCGATTGGCTCTCCCACTCCTAAGCCTGCCAGCCTGAGTGGTGGAAGCTGGAGTCAGTCTCAGAGAGATAGACTCAGGTGAAGACTGATTACCTATGGAAGTTAACCCCGAAGCTGTGCCTGGCAGATCCTTTACATCTATATAATAAACCGAAGGACGTCCAGCCTCTAACTAATACATTCAGTGTCCCTCACTAAGAGGCCCTGAGCCTTGGGCCCAATACCTCACAACATACCCAGTTTTACCATACCTGGTGGTGACTCTCACAGGCCAGCAATACCTGTCCTCCCCAGACTGAGAGACCTGTGTGAACAGCACACACCTGATATAAAGAGCCGTCTCAGGTGAAGCCCAACCAGGCCCATCAGACAGCCCAAGACCCGGACAGTCAGTATGGAGTGGAAGCCCAAGACCCGGTGTAATGGCAGGAAGGAGGTGAAGGGAAAGTGAGCCCTAATCTACCCACCGCCCTGTCCCTGCCTACTTGCAACGACCCGCCCTAGGCGACGGGGTACAACTGGGCGGCGGTCCCTACGCTGTCTAAGTGCACGGGAGAACAAACAGGGAACACTCAAGGGAAAGGGCAGTAGTCCACGGAACGCCGCGAGGAAACGGAGCGGTGAATGAGTAGTCCGGACCAGGATGAAGTGGAGTATACCCAAGTGAGCACGGAGGAGGAAGCAAGCCAGAGGCAAAGCAAAGCAGGTTAAGCGGAACTGCAGCAAGGCAGAAGCATGGCAGAAGCAGGCTGGAGCAAGCAGCAGTGGGGCCAGGAATCCAGAAGAATTACAAGCACTGAGGAGGAGAACACGGCAGGTCATAAAGGACAGGGGGCGGAGCTAACTCCGACTGACCAGGCCGCGATAGGCTCTCCCACTCCTGAGCCTGCCACCCTGGTTGGTGGGAGATGGTGTCAGTCGAACAGGTCTGGCCTCAGGTGTGGATTGATTAATCCCAGGAGTATACCTAGACGTAGTACCTGGCAGATCCCTAACAGTACTCCCCCTTTTATGAGGGGCCACCGGACCCTTACTAAGAGGACCCGGTTTAGTAGGGAAGAGAAGGTGGAACCTCCTGATCAATACCCCAGCGTGAACATCACGGGCAGGTACCCAAGTCCTCTCCTCCGGCCCGTATCCTCTCCAATGGACCAGGTACTGGAGGGAGCCCTGGACCATCCTACTGTCCATAATCTTGGCCACCTCGAATTCCACCCCCTCAGGGGTGAGAACAGGAACAGGAGGTTTCCTCGAGGGGGACCAGGACGGGGAGCAGCGTTTAAGGAGGGAGGCATGGAAGACGTCATGTATGCGAAAGGATGGGGGCAGCTCCAGACGGAAGGATACAGGGTTGAGGACTTCAATGATCTTATAAGGTCCAATAAATCGGGGAGCAAACTTCCTGGACGGGACCTTAAGGCGCAAGTTCCTGGACGACAACCAGACCAAATCCCCAACGACAAACCGGGGGTTAGCAGAACGTCTACTATCCGCCTGAATGTTTTGTGCGCTCTGGGACGCCTCTAGGTTCTTCTGAACCTGGGCCCAGACAGTGCACAGTTCCCGATGAACATCCTCTACCTCAGGATTATTGGAACAACCAGGGGAAACGGAGGAGAACCTTGGGTTAAACCCGAAATTACAGAAAAACGGGGAGACCCCTGACTAGTTACTGACCCGGTTATTCAGGGAAAATTCAGCAAGGGGAAGGAATGAGACCCAATCGAATTGACAGTCAGAGATGAAACACCTTAAATATTGTTTCAGGGATTGGTTAGTCCTTTCCGTTTGGCCATTAGTTTCGGGATGGAAGGCGGAGGAGAAGGACAGATCAATCTCCAACTTTTTACAAAAAGCTCTCCAAAATAAGGAAACAAATTGTACCCCCCTGTCAGAAACGATATTGACTGGGGCCCCATGGAGACGCAGGATGTGTTTCACAAACAAAGAAGCTAACGTCTTGGCATTAGGTAGCTTCTTAAGGGGCACAAAGTGGCACATCTTGCTGAAGCGGTCTACTACCACCCACATCACCGACTTGCCCTGAGATGGAGGCAAATCGGTGATAAAATCCATGGAGATATGGGTCCAAGGTCTCTGGGGAATGGGCAAGGAACGTAGTAGGCCCGCAGGTCGGGACCTAGGGGTTTTGGACCTAGCGCAAACCTCACAAGTGGCGACGTAGGCCTTAACGTCTTTAGGCAACCCAGGCCACCAATACTTTCTGGTAATGAGGTGTTTGGTGCCCAAGATGCCAGGATGACCAGATAGAGCGGAGTCATGGTTTTCCCTGAGTACCCTTAGCCGGTATTGCAGGGGAACAAACAGTTTGTCCCGAGGGACGTTCCCGGGAGCTGCACCCTGATCAGCCGCGATATCAGAAGCTAAATCAGAATCCGTGGCAGAAACGATTATACCAGGGGGTAAAATACAAGCAGGATCCTTCTCGGAAGGAGGATTGGCCATGAAACTACGTGACAGGGCATCAGCCTTAATATTCTTGGACCCAGCCCTATAGGTAACCAAGAAATTAAATCTGGTAAAGAATAGTGCCCACCGAGCTTGTCTAGGATTAAGCCTCCGGGCCGATTCTAGGAAAACCAGATTCTTGTGATCCGTAAGGACCGTTACCTGGTGTCTGGCCCCCTCCAGGAAGTGCCGCCACTCTTCAAAAGCCCATTTAATGGCTAGAAGTTCGCGGTTGCCAATATCATAGTTACTCTCCGTGGGCGAAAACTTCCTAGAGAAGTAATCACAGGGGCGTAGATGGGTGAGGGAGCTGGTACCCTGGGACAAGACGGCCCCCACTCCCACCTCGGATGCGTCAACCTCCACAATAAATGGCTCCTCTTGGTTGGGCTGAATCAGCACGGGGGCCGAGATAAAGCACTTCTTGAGGGTCTCAAAGGCCTGGACGGCCTCAGGGGGCCAATGGAGGACATCAGCACCCTTGCGAGTAAGGTCCGTAAGAGGCTTAGCGACGACCGAGAAGTTGGCAATAAATCTCCTGTAATAGTTGGCGAACCCTAAAAAACACTGCAACGCCTTAAGGGAGGCAGGTTGGACCCATTCCGCCACAGCCTGAACCTTGGCAGGGTCCATGCGGAATTCATGAGGAGTGAGTATTTGCCCTAAAAATGGTATCTCCTGTACCCCAAAGACACATTTTTCAGTCTTAGCAAACAGATTATTCTCCCGAAGGACCTGGAGCACCTTCCTGACATGCTCCACGTGGGAGGACCAGTCCTTGGAAAACACCAGTATGTCATCAAGGTACACAACAAGAAAATTACCCCGGTAATCTCTCAGGATTTCATTAATAAAATTCTGGAAGACAGCAGGGGCATTACACAACCCAAAGGGCATGACCAGGTATTCGAAATGACCCTCGGGTGTGTTGAACGCAGTTTTCCACTCATCCCCCTCTTTGATGCGGATAAGGTTATATGCCCCCCGTAGATCGAACTTAGAAAACCATTGGGCTCCCTGAACCTGATTAAAAAGATCCGGAATCAAAGGAAGTGGGTACTGGTTCCTTACGGTGACCTTATTCAGGTTACGATAATCAATGCACGGCCTAAGACCACCATCCTTCTTCCCCACGAAGAAGAAGCCAGCACCTACAGGAGAAGTCGAGGGGCGAATGAAACCCTTGGCCAAGCATTCTTGGATATACACCCTCAGCTTCACGTTCAGGACATGAAAGGTTAAATATCCTACCCTTAGGAAGCTTGGCACCAGGCACCAAATCGATGGCGCAATCGTAATCTCTATGGGGGGCAACACCTCGGAGGCCTCCTTAGAAAACACATCGGCGAAGTCCTGAACAAACTCAGGTAGCGTGTTTACCTCCTCCCGGGGAGAAATAGAGTTAACAGAAAGACATGACATAAGACATTCACTACCCCATTTGGTGAGATCCCCAGTATTCCAATCAAACGTGGGATTATGCAACTGCAACCAGGGAAGGCCTAAAACCAAATCAGACGATAATCCCTGCATCACCAGTACAGAGCACTGCTCCAAATGCATGGAGCCAACAAGGATTTCAAAAACAGGAGTATGCTGAGTAAAATAACCATTAGCAAGGGGAGTTGAGTCGATACCCACTACAGGGATAGGATAAGGCAAATCAATAAATGGCATCTTTAGAGACATGGCAAATTCCACAGACATGATATTAGCAGATGAGCCAGAATCCACGAAAGCACTGCCCGTGGCAGCCCGGCCAGCAAACGAGACCTGAAAGGGAAGCAAAATTTTATTGCGTTTCACATTAACGGGAAATACCTGTGCGCCCAAGTGACCTCCCCGATGATCACTTAGGCGCGGAAGTTTTCCGGCTTTTTATTCTTGCGCCTGGGACAGGTGTTCAGAAGATGCTTGTCGTCCCCACAGTAGAAGCAGAGACCATTCCTTCTGCGAAACTCCCTACGTTGTCGAGGGGACATGGAGGCCCCGAATGGCATAGGTACCTCCGAGTCCTCCGTGGAGGGGCGAGGAGACGGGACCTCGGGGGGGGGGGGGGGAATCGCAGAAAAGTCAGAAGGGAGCACATTGAAGCGTTCAAGCTGACGTTCCCTGAGACGTCGGTCAAGTCGTACTGCTAGGGCCATAATCTGGTCAAGAAGAGGGGTAGCTAACCAGCAGATCCTTCAGGGCGTCAGATAATCCTAACCTAAACTGGCACCTTAGGGCCGGATCGTTCCACCGAGAAGCTACGCACCACTTTCTAAAATCAGAACAGTATTCCTCAACAGGTCTCCTACCCTGACGTAAGGTCACCAGCTGACTCTCGGCTAAAGCAGTCCTGTCAGTCTCGTCGTAAATGAGTCCGAGGGCAGAGAAAAAACGATCAACGGAGGAAAGTTCAGGGGCGTCAGGAGCCAAGGAGAAGGCCCACTCTTGGGGCCCTTCCTGGAGTCGGGATATGATGATACCCTCCCGCTGGTTCTCGGAACCTGAGGAGTGGGGTTTTAGGCGGAAATACAGTCTGCAACTCTCCCGGAAGGAGAGAAACGTCTTACGGTCCCCTGAGAACCGGTCAGGTAACTTGAGGTCGGGTTCTAGAGGTGAGGTAAGGGGAACTACTAAGGCAGCGTCACCCTGGTTGACCCTCTGGGCCAGGGCCTGGACCTGTAGGGAGAGGCCCTGCATCTGCTGGGTCAGGGTCTCAAGGGGGTCCATGATAGCGTCAGCGTAGGAGAAATGGTAGACTAGGTATGGGCTTGTAATTATGTAATGGCAGGAAGGAGGTGAAGGGAAAGTGAGCCCTAATCTACCCACCGCCCTGTCCCTGCCTACTTGCAACGACCCGCCCTAGGCGACGGGGTACAACTGGGCGGCGGTCCCTACGCTGTCTAAGTGTACGGGAGAACAAACAGGGAACACGCAAGGGAAGGGGCAGTAGCCCACGGAACGCCGCAAGGAAACGGAGCGGTGAATGAGTAGTCCGGACCAGGATGAAGTGGAGTATACCCAAGTGAGCACGGAGGAGGAAGCAAGCCAGAGGCAAAGCAAAGCAGGTTAAGCGGAACTGCACTAAGGCAGAAGCACGGCAGAAGCAGGCTGGAGCAAGCAGCAGTGGGGCCAGGAATCCAGAAGAATTACAAGCACTGAGGAGGAGAACACGGCAGGTAATAAAGGACAGGGGGCGGAGCTAACTCCGACTGACCAGGCCGCGATAGGCTCTCCCACTCCTGAGCCTGCCACCCTGGTTGGTGGGATATGGTGTCAGTCGAACAGGTCTGGCCTCAGGTGTGGATTGATTAATCCCAGGAGTATACCTAGACGTAGTACCTGGCAGATCCCTAACACCCGGACTGTCTGCATGGAGTGGAAGCCCAAGACCCGGACAGTCAGTATGGAGTGGAAGCCCAAGACCCGGACAGTCAGTATGGAGTGGAAGCCCAAGACCCGGACAGTCAGTATGGAGTGGAAGCCCAAGACACGGACTGTCTGCATGGAGTGGAAGCCCAAGACCCGGACTGTCTGCATGGAGTGGAAGCCCAAGACCTGGACAGTCAGTATGGAGTGGAAGCCCAAGACCCGGACTGTCTGCATGGAGTGGAAGCCCAAGACCCGGACTGTCTGCATGGAGTGGAAGCCCAAGACCCGGACAGTCAGTATGGAGTGGAAGCCTAAGACCCGGACTGTCTGCATGGAGTGGAAGCCCAAGACCTGGACTGTCTGCATGGAGTGGAAGCCTAAGACCCGGACAGTCAGTATGGAGTAGAAGCCTAAGACCCGGACAGTCAGTATGGAGTGGAAGCCGCCCTTCTCCTTCACACTCCAGCAAACCAGGTCTTATTCCGAGTGTTACACCCGAGCAACAGCAGAGAAAACCCTCCCTAAACATGCTCCCCGCTGTACGTGCCCCCTGCTATACATGCCCCATGGTTGCTTCAAATACATACATTTATATGTATACACACATACATATAAACATACATACACACATACATATACACATACATACACACATTCATACATACATACATACATACATACAGACACACATACATACATACATACAGACATACACACACATACATAAATATACATACATATATATATATATATATATATACATACATACATGCATACACACATATATACACATACATATACGCACACTTACATAAATACATACATATATACATACACACACATATATACATATATACATACACACACACACACACATACATACATACATACACACACACACACACACACAAACATAAATCCATACATACATACATATATGCACACATACATACACACACACACACACACACACACACACACACACACACACACACACATATATATATACACACACACATACATTCATACATATATACACACACACATACATACACACATACACACATATATATATACACACACACATACATTCATACATATATACACACACACATACATACACACATACACACATATATACATACATACACACACACATACATACATACATACATACATACATATATAAAGACATACACACATACATACACACACATACATTCATACATATATGCACACATACATACATAGGTACATACACACATACACACATATATACATACACACATACATATATACATACATACATATATACACAGACATATATACATACACACACAGATGCATACATACATACACACATACATACATAAATCGATGCACACATACATACACACACATACATATATACAATACATACACACACACACACACACACACATATACATACATACATACACACACACACATGTACATACATACATACACATATATAGATACATACATACATATACACATTCATACATCTACCTCCACCAGTGCACCCACCACCACATCTACCTCAACCAATACACCAACCAAAACCACCACCTCCAACAATACACCCACCACCACATCTACCTCCACCAGTACACCCACCCCCAAATCTACCTCCACCAGTACACCCACCACCTCAACTACCTCCACCAGTACACCCACCACCACAACTACCTCCACCACAACACCCACCACCACGAGTATACCCATCCCCACATCTACCTCCACCAATACACCCACCTCCACCAGTACACCCACCACCACAACCACCACTACATCCAGAAATACACCCACCACCAAAACTACCTCCTCCAGTAAATGCACCACCACAACTACCTCAACCAATACATCCACCACTACCAATACACCCACCACATCTACCTACACCAATACACCCACCACCACCATTCCCTCCACCAGTATACCCACCACCAACATTCCCTCCACCAGTACACCCACCACCACATCTACCTCCACCAGTACACTCACCAACAAAACGACTTCCACCAATACACCCACCACCACAACTACCTCCACAAGTACACCCACCGCCACATCTACCTCCACCAGTATACTCACCACCACCACTACTTCCACCAATACACACACCACCACATCTACCTCCACCAGTACACCCACCACCACATCTACCTCCACCAGTACACCCACCACAACAACTAACTCCACCAATACACCCACCACCACAACTTCTTCCACCAGAAAACCCACCACCACATCTACCTCCAGCAGTACACCCACCACCACATCTACCTCCACCAGTACACCCACCACCACAACTACCTCCACCAGTACACCCACCACCACATCTACCTCAACCAATACACCCACCACCACCGCCACATCCACCAATACACCCACCACCACATCTACCTCCACCAGTACACACACCACCACATCTACCTCCAGCAGTACACCCACCACCACAACTACCTCCATCACAACACCCACCACCACTAGTACACCCACCACCACATCTACCTCCACCAGTACACACACTAAAACATCTACCTCCACCAGTAAACCCACCACCACAACTACCTCCACCAATACAACTACCCACCTCCACAACTACCTCCACCAGTACACACACCACCACAAATACCTCCACTAATACACCCACCACCACATCTACCTACACTAATACACCCACCACCACCACTCCCTCCACCAGTACACCCACCACCACATCTACCTCCACCAATACACTCACCACCAAAACTACCTCCACCAATACACCCACCACCACAACTACCTCCACCAGTACACCCACCACCACAACTACCTCCACCAGTAAACCCACCACCACAACAACCTCCAAAAGTACACCCACCACCACCACTACCTGCAACAGTACAACCACCACCACCACAACTACTACCTCCACCACAACACCCACCACGAGTACACCCACCACTACATCCACCTCCACCAATAATAAATCAAAAAGGATTTCTTGAAATCATGCAATTAGTTTCATCAAAATGCAATTTTATTAAACAAATTTTACAATTTATTATATATCAGTACAAAGTACAAATATAACCCCCCTCCCAAGTATATACTATAGACATTTAAAATATGTTAAAGGAAAGCTAGGTGATTCCTAATATAATGTCGTAGATCAAAAATTTTAATGATTCCTCACACAATATATCAAAACACCTCAGGTAGAATACAGGTTAAATACCATGTGTGTTGCTATGTACACACGATCAATCAGAACAATGCTGTATGTGTTCCTGTGTACATAAAATACAAAGCACAATCAATTTAGAGCAATGCTAGATGAATGTCAAAGAATGTTTGCTCATAAGGAATGGTAAAGCCATTCTAGTCATCCTATTTCAAAGCAGTGTAGGAGAAAGGATAACAGTGCAATAAGTAACACATACTGGTAGAAAGTTACTAGTGGTATAAAGTCAGCATACCTGAGGATGACATAATGAGAGTGGGATAGGACACCTGGACACCGAGCACCTCCACCAATACACCCACCACCAAAACTACCTCAACCAATACACTTACCACCACAACTACCTCCACCACTACATCCACCACATCCAATACACCCACCACCACATATACCTCCACCAATGCACCCACCACCACATCTACCTCCACCAATACACCCACCACCACCACCACATCTACCTCCACCAATACACCCACCACCAAAACTACATCCACCAATACACCCACCACCACAACTACCTCCACCACTACATCCACCACCACCAATACACCAACCACCACATCTACCTCCACCAATGCACCCACCCCCACATCTACCTCCACCAATACACCCACCACAACTACCTCCACCACTATATCCACCACGACCAATACACCCACCACCATATCTACCTCCACCAATGCACCCACCACCACCACCACATTTACCTCCACCAATACACCCACCAACACAACTACCTCCACAAGTACACCCACCACCACAACTACCTCCACGAATACACCAACCACCACATCTACCTCCAACAGTACAGCCACCACAACTAACTTCACCAGTGCACCCACCATCGCAACTACGCCCACCAGTACACCAACCACATCTACCTCCACCAATACACACACCACCACCACTACCTCCACAAATACACACACCACCACAACTACCTCCACAAATACACATACCACCACCACCACTACCTCCACCAGCACACCCACCACCACATCTACCTACACCAATACACCCACCTCCAAAACTTCCTCCACCAGTACACCAACCAACACATCTACCTCCACCACTACACCCACCACCACATCTACCTACACCATTACACCGACCGCCACAACTACCTGCACCAATACACCCACCACCACCACAACTACCTCCACCAGTACACCCACCACCTCAACCAATACACCCACCACCACAGCTACCTCCACCACAACTTCCTCCACCAATACACACCACCACAACAACTACCTTCACCTGTAAATCCACCCCCACCAAATCCACCCACCACCACATCTTCCTCCACCATACACCCACCACCAGCACATATACCTCCACCAATAAACACACCACCACAACTACCTCCACCAGTACTCCCACCACCCCAACTACCTCCACCAGTACATCCACCACCACCAATACACCCACCACCACATATACCTCCACTAATACACCCACCACCACATTTACCTCCACCAGTACACCAACCACCCCAACAACCTCCAACAGTGCACCCACAAACCCAACTACCTCCACCAGTAAACCCACCACCATGACTACCTCCACCAGTACACCCACCAACACAACTACCTGCACCAATAAACCCACCACCACCACTACCTCCAACAGCACAACCATCACCAAAATTACCTCCACCAGAACACTCACCACCACATCTACCTCCACGAATACATCCACCACCATCTCCAGATCTACCTCCACCAATACACCCACCACCACAACTACCTCCACCTGTACACCCACACCACAACTACGTCCACCAATACACCACCACCAAAACTACCTCCACCAATACACCCACCACCACAACTACCTCCACCAGTATAGCCACCACCACCAATACACCCACCACCACAACTACCTCCACCAGTACACCCACAATCACAACTTCCTTCACCAGTACACCCACCACCACAACTACCTCCACCAGTACACCCACCACCATAACTACCTCCACCAGTACACCCACTGCCACAACTTCCTCCACCAAAACACCCACCACCACACCTACCTCCACCAGTGCAACCACCAACACAACTAACTCCACCGGTACACCCACCACCACATCTACCTCCACCAATACACCCACCACCACAACAACCTCCACCAATACACCCAACACCACATCTATCTACACCAGTACACCCACCACCACAACTTCCTCCACCAGTACACCCACAACCACCACTACCTCCACCAATACACACACCACCACCACTACCTCCACCAGTACACCCACCTCCACAACTACCTCAACCAATACAACCAGCACCACAACTACCTCCAACCATACACCAACCACGACAACTACCTCCAACAGTACACCCACAACGACCAATACACCCACCACCAAAACTACCATCTCCAGTACACCCACCATCACAACCACCACTACATCCAGAAATACACCTACCACCAAAACTTCCTCCTCCAGTACATGCGCCACCACAACCACCTCCAATAGTACACCCACAACGACCAATACACCCACCACCAAAACTACCATCTCCAGTACACCCACCACCACAACTACCTCCACCAGTACACCCACCGCCTCAACTACCTCCACCAATACACCCACCACCACAACTACCTCCCCCAGTACACCCACCACCACCACTACATCCACAAATACACTCTCCACCAAATCTATCTCCTCCAGTACACCCACCCCCACAACTTCCTCCACCAGTACACCCACAACCACCAACACACCCACCACCAAAACTTCCTCCACCAGTACACCCACCACAACTACCTTCACCAGTATACTCACCACCACCAATACACCCACCTCCACAACTATCTCCACCAGTAAACCCACCACTACATTTACCTGCACCAATACACTCACCACAACTACCTCCACCAATACAACCATCACCACCACAACTACCTCCACCAATACAACCATCACCACCACAACTACCTCCAACAATACACCCATCAACAAAACTACCTCCACCAATACAGCAACCATGACAACTACCTCCACCAGTACATCCACCACCACAACTACCTCCACCAGTGTACCCACCACCACCAATACAACCACCACCACAACTACCTCAACCAGTACACCCACTACCACAACTACCTCCACCAATACACCGACCACTACCAATACACCCAACACCACAACTACCTCCACCAGTACTCCCATTACCACTACTACTTTCACCAGTATACCAATACCCACCACAAGCAATACACCCACAATCACAACTACCTCCACCAGTACACCGAACTCCACAACTACCTCCATCAGTACACCCACCACCAAAACTTCCTCTTGCAATACACCTCCTCTTCCACTACAATTAACTCCACCAGTGCAACCACCAACACAACTACCTCTGCCAGTACACCCACCACCACAACTACCTCCACCAGTACATCCAGCTCCACAACTACCTTCACCAGTACACCCACCACCACATCTACCTCCACCAGTACATCCAGCACCAAAACTACCTCCACCAGTACAGCCACGCCCACAATTACCTCATCTAATACACCCACCACCACCACTACCTCCACCAGTACACCCACCACCGCAACTACCTCCACTAATACACCCACCACACAAACTACCTCCACCAATGCACCCACCACCACAAATACCACCACCAAAACACACACCACCACATCTACCTCGACCAGTACACCCACCACCACAACTACCTCCACCAGTACACCCACCACCACAACTACCTCCAACAGTACACCCACAACGACCAATACACCCACCACCAAAACTACCATCTCCAGTACACCCACCATCACAACCACCACTACATCCAGAAATACACCGACCACCAAAACTTCCTCCTCCAGTACATGCGCCACCACAACCACCTCCAATAGTACACCCACAACGACCAATACACCCACCACCAAAACTACCATCTCCAGTACACCCACCACCACAACTACCTCCACCAGTACACCCACCGCCTCAACTACCTCCACCAATACACCCACCACCACAACTACCTCCCCCAGTACACCCACCACCACCACTACATCCACAAATACACTCTCCACCAAATCTATCTCCTCCAGTACACCCACCCCCACAACTTCCTCCACCAGTACACCCACCACCACAACTACCTTCACCAGTACACCCACAACCACCAACACACCCACCACCAAAACTTCCTCCACCAGTACACCCACCACCACAACTACCTCCACCAGTATACTCACCACCACCAATACACCCACCTCCACAACTATCTCCACCAGTAAACCCACCACTACATTTACCTGCACCAATACACTCACCACAACTACCTCCACCAATACAACCATCACCGCCACAACTACCTCCACCAATACAACCATCACCACCACAACTACCTCCAACAATACACCCATCAACAAAACTACCTCCACCAATACAGCAACCATGACAACTACCTCCACCAGTACATCCACCACCACAACTACCTCCACCAGTGTACCCACCACCACCAATACAACCACCACCACAACTACCTCCACCAATACACCGACCACTACCAATACACCCACCACCACAACTACCTCCACCAGTACTCCCATTACCACTACTACCTTCACCAGTATACCAATACCCACCACAACCAATACACCCACAATCACAACTACCTCCACCAGTACACCGAACTCCACAACTACCTCCATCAGTACACCCACCACCAAAACTTCCTCTTGCAATACACCTCCTCTTCCACTACAATTAACTCCACCAGTGCAACCACCAACACAACTAC
The DNA here is from genome assembly GCF_050947455.1 of Rhinoderma darwinii. Lineage (NCBI taxonomy): Eukaryota > Metazoa > Chordata > Amphibia > Anura > Rhinodermatidae > Rhinoderma > Rhinoderma darwinii. Next base: position 78,950 of record NW_027464121.1, read on the forward strand.
CTCTGCCAGTACACCCACCACCACAACTACCTCCACCAGTACATCCAGCTCCACAACTACCTTCACCAGTACACCCACCACCACATCTACCTCCACCAGTACATCCAGCACCAAAACTACCTCCACCAGTACAGCCACGCCCACAATTACCTCATCTAATACACCCACCACCACCACTACCTCCACCAGTACACCCACCACCGCAACTACCTCCACTAATACACCCACCACACAAACTACCTCCACCAATGCACCCACCACCACAAATACCACCACCAAAACACACACCACCACATCTACCTCCACCAGTACACCCACCACCACAACTACCTCCACCAGTACACCCACCACCACAACTACCTTCACCAGTACAAACACCACCCCTACTACCTCCACCAGTACACTCACCACCACAACTATCTCCACTATAACACCCAGCACCACAACTACCTACACCAGTACATCCACTACCACAACCACCTCCCCCAGTACAACCACCACCACAACTACCTCCACCAATGCACCCACCACCACCACTACCTCCACCAGTACACCCACCACCACAATTATCTCCACCAGTACACCCACCACCACAACTACCTCCACTAATACATCCACCACCACCACCAATATAACCACCACCAAGAAACAACTACCTCCACCAGTACACCCACCACCACAACTACCTTCACCAATACACGCACAACCACGACTACCTCCAACAGTACACCCACCACCAAAACTCCCACCACCTCAACTACCTCCACCAGTACAAACACCACCACAACTGCCTCCACCAATACACCCACCACCTCAACTACCTTCACCAAGACACGCACAACCACGAATACCTCCACCAGTACACCCACCACCTAACCTACCTCCACCAATACACCCACCACCTCAACTACCTCCACCACAACTACCTCCACCAGTACAAACACCACCACAACTACCTCCACCAATACACCCACCACCTCAACTACCTCCACCCAAACACCCAGCACCACAACTACCTCCACCAGTACAAACACCACCACAACTACCTCCACCAGTACAACCACCACAACTAACTCCATCAATACACCCACCACCACAACTACCTCTACCAATACACTCACCACCACCACTACCTCCACCAGTACACCCACCTCCACAACTACCTCAACCAATACAACCAGCACCACAACTACCTCCAACCATACACCAACAGTACACACACAACGACCAATACACCCACCACCAAAACTACCATCTCCAGTACACCCACCATCACAACCACCACTACATCCAGAAATACACCTACCACCAAAACTTCCTCCTCCAGTACATGCGCCACCACAACCACCTCCAATAGTACACCCACAACGACCAATACACCCACCACCAAAACTACCATCTCCAGTACACCCACCACCACAACTACCTCCACCAGTACACCCACCGCCTCAACTACCTCCACCAATACACCCACCACCACAACTACCTCCCCCAGTACACCCACCACCACCACTACATCCACAAATACACTCTCCACCAAATCTATCTCCTCCAGTACACCCACCCCCACAACTTCCTCCACCAGTACACCCACAACCACCAACACACCCACCACCAAAACTTCCTCCACCAATACACCCACCACCACAACTACCTTCACCAGTATACTCACCACCACCAATACACCCACCTCCACAACTATCTCCACCAGTAAACCCACCACTACATTTACCTGCACCAATACACTCACCACAACTACCTCCACCAATACAACCATCACCACCACAACTACCTCCACCAATACAACCATCACCACCACAACTACCTCCAACAATACACCCATCAACAAAACTACCTCCACCAATACAGCAACCATGACAACTACCTCCACCAGTACATCCACCACCACAACTACCTCCACCAGTGTACCCACCACCACCAATACAACCACCACCACAACTACCTCAACCAGTACACCCACTACCACAACTACCTCCACCAATACACCGACCACTACCAATACACCCACCACCACAACTACCTCCACCAGTACTCCCATTACCACTACTACCTTCACCAGTATACCAATACCCACCACAACCAATACACCCACAATCACAACTACCTCCACCAGTACACCGAACTCCACAACTACCTCCATCAGTACACCCACCACCAAAACTTCCTCTTGCAATACACCTCCTCTTCCACTACAATTAACTCCACCAGTGCAACCACCAACACAACTACCTCTGCCAGTACACCCACCACCACAACTACCTCCACCAGTACATCCAGCTCCACAACTACCTTCACCAGTACACCCACCACCACATCTACCTCCACCAGTACATCCAGCACCAAAACTACCTCCACCAGTACAGCCACGCCCACAATTACCTCATCTAATACACCCACCACCACCACTACCTCCACCAGTACACCCACCACCGCAACTACCTCCACTAATACACCCACCACACAAACTACCTCCACCAGTACACCCACCACCCCTACTACCTCCACCAGTACACTCACCACCACAACTATCTCCACTATAACACCCAGCACCACAACTACCTACACCAGTACATCCACTACCACAACCACCTCCCCCAGTACAACCACCACCACAACTACCTCCACCAATGCACCCACCACCACCACTACCTCCACCAGTACACCCACCACCACCACAATTATCTCCACCAGTACACCCACCACCACAACTACCTCCACTAATACATCCACCACCACCACCAATATAACCACCACCAAGAAACAACTACCTCCACCAGTACACCCACCACCACAACTACCTTCACCAATACACGCACAACCACGACTACCTCCAACAGTACACCCACCACCAAAACTCCCTCCACCAATACACCCACCACTTCAACTACCTCCACCAGTACAAACACCACCACAACTGCCTCCACCAATACACCCACCACCTCAACTACCTTCACCAAGACACGCACAACCACGAATACCTCCACCAGTACACCCACCACCTAACCTACCTCCACCAATACACCCACCACCTCAACTACCTCCACCAATACACCCACCACCACCACAACTACCTCCACCAGTACAAACACCACCACAACTACCTCCACCAATACACCCACCACCTCAACTACCTCCACCAAAACACCCAGCACCTCAACTACCTCCACCAGTACAAACACCACCACAACTACCTCCACCAGTACAACCACCACCACAACTAACTCCATCAATACACCCACCACCACAACTACCTCTACCAATACACTCACCACCACCAATACACACACCACCACAACTACCTCCACCAATACACCCACCACAACTACCTCCACCAATACACCTACCTCCACCAATACACCCATCACAACAATACACCCACCACACAAACTACCTCCACCAGTACACCCACCACCCCTACTACCTCCACCAGTACACTCACCACCACAACTATCTCCACTATAACACCCAGCACCACAACTACCTACACCAGTACATCCACTACCACAACCACCTCCCCCAGTACAACCACCACCACAACTACCTCCACCAATGCACCCACCACCACCACTACCTCCACCAGTACACCCACCACCACCACAATTATCTCCACCAGTACACCCACCACCACAACTACCTCCACTAATACATCCACCACCACCACCAATATAACCACCACCAAGAAACAACTACCTCCACCAGTACACCCACCACCACAACTACCTTCACCAATACACGCACAACCACGACTACCTCCAACAGTACACCCACCACCAAAACTCCCTCCACCAATACACCCACCACTTCAACTACCTCCACCAGTACAAACACCACCACAACTGCCTCCACCAATACACCCACCACCTCAACTACCTTCACCAAGACACGCACAACCACGAATACCTCCACCAGTACACCCACCACCTAACCTACCTCCACCAATACACCCACCACCTCAACTACCTCCACCAATACACCCACCACCACCACAACTACCTCCACCAGTACAAACACCACCACAACTACCTCCACCAATACACCCACCACCTCAACTACCTCCACCAAAACACCCAGCACCTCAACTACCTCCACCAGTACAAACACCACCACAACTACCTCCACCAGTACAACCACCACCACAACTAACTCCATCAATACACCCACCACCACAACTACCTCTACCAATACACTCACCACCACCAATACACACACCACCACAACTACCTCCACCAATACACCCACCACAACTACCTCCACCAATACACCTACCTCCACCAATACACCCATCACAACAATACACCCACCACCACAACTAACTCCACCAATACACCCACCACCACAAATACCTACAGGTAAGGTGCCGTCTCTCTCTAGTCAACACAAGTAAAGGACTGTCTCTCTGGTCAGCATAGATAAGGGGCTGTCTCTCTGGTCAGCACAGATAAGGGGCTGTCTCTCTGGTCAGCACAGATAACGGGCTGTCTTTCTGGTCAGCACAGATAAGGGGCTGTCTCTCTGGTCAGCACAGATAAGGGGCTGTCTCTCTGGTCAGCACAGATAAGGGGCTGTCTCTCTGGTCAGCACAGATAAGGGGCTGTCTCTCTGGTCAGCACAGATAAGGGGCTGTCTCTCTGGTCAGCACAGGTAAGGGGCTGTCTCTCTGGTCAGCACAGGTAAGGGGCTGTCTCTCGTCAGCACAGATAAGGGGCTGTCTCTCTGGTCAGCACAGATAAGGGGCTGTCTCTCTGGTCAGCACAGATAAGGGGCTGTCTCTCTGGTCAGCACAGATAAGGGGCTGTCTCTCTGGTCAGCACAGATAAGGGGCTGTCTCTCTGGTCAGCACCAGTGAGTAGCTGCTGTTTTGGCATGAACAGTTGTCGGGCAGTAACACTGACCACCATCATGATATGAGATCTCAGATGAATACCTGTCTCCACAGTCATCATAAATCATGGGCAGCATTTAGGCCGGGGTTACACAGACTTTTAGTAGGACTACATCATTGATTTTAACTATTTAACTACAGCTGAAGTCCAAAGGAGTTCATTGAGTGGCATGTAATCCTGGACCGCAGCTGTCACTCAAGAGTTATAATCAATTATGTAGCACCACAAAACCTCTAGTGGTCTCCTTGGTTAGTCACACAGGTTAGAAGCAGTCTCTGGTCATCTTAGATAAGGTGCAGTTTCTGCTGAGCGGTGCTCCCTATAATCTGGTACAGGAGAGGTCAGGTGCAGGAGAGGTCAGATACAGGAGGGGTCAGGTGCAGGAGGGGTCAGGTGCAGGAGTGGTCAGGTACAGGAGGGGTCAGGTGCAGGAGAGGTCAGGTACAGGAGAGGTCAGGTGCAGGAGTGGTCAGGTACAGGAGGGGTCAGGTGCAGGAGAGGTCAGGTGCAGGAGGGGTCAGGTGCAGGAGAGGTCAGATACAGGAGGGGTCAGGTGCAGGAGGGGTCAGGTGCAGGAGAGGTCAGGTACAGGAGGGGTCAGGTACAGGAGGGGTCAGGTGCAGGAGAGGTCAGGTGCAGGAGGGGTCAGGTGCAAGAGAGGTCAGGTACAGGAGGGGTCAGGTGCAGGAGGGGTCAGGTACAGGAGGGGTCAGGTGCAGGAGGGGTCAGGTGCAGGAGGGGTCAGGTACAGGAGGGGTCAGGTGCAGGAGGGGTCAGGTACAGGAGGGGTCAGGTACAGGAGGGGTCAGGTGCAGGAGGGGTCAGTTGCAGGAGAGGTCAGGTGCAGGAAGGGTCAGGTACAGGAGAGGTCAGGTGTAGGAGAGGTCAGGTACAGGAGGGGTCAGGTACAGGAGGGGTCAGGTACAGGAGGGGTCAGGTACAGGAGGGGTCAGGTGCAGGAGAGGTCAGGTGCAGGAGTGGTCAGGTGCAGGAGAGGTCAGGTGCAGGAGGGGTCAGGTGCAGGAGGGGTCAGGTGCAGGAGGGGTCAGGTGCAGGAGAGGTCAGGTGCAGGAGGGGTCAGGTGCAGGAGAGGTCAGGTGCAGGAGAGGTCAGGTGCAGGAGAGGTCAGGTGCAGGAGAGGTCAGGTGCAGGAGGGGTCAGGTGCAGGAGGGGTCAGGTACAGGAGGGGTCAGGTGCAGGAGGGGTCAGGTGCAGGAGAGGTCAGGTACAGGAGGGGTCAGGTGCAGGAGAGGTCAGGTACAGGAGGGGTCAGGTACAGGAGAGGTCAGGTACAGGAGGGGTCAGGTACAGGAGAGGTCAGGTACAGGAGAGGTCAGGTACAGGAGGGGTCAGGTACAGGAGGGGTCAGGTACAGGAGGGGTCAGGTACAGGAGGGGTCAGGTACAGGAGGGGTCAGGTACAGGAGGGGTCAGGTACAGGAGGGGTCAGGTACAGGAGGGGTCAGGTACAGGAGGGGTCAGGTGCAGGAAGGGTCAGGTACAGGAAGGGTCGGCAGACGTCAGGTGGAGGGTATTTAGGTGTCGCCTGGAGGGGCTTTTGTTCTTTGCTGTAACTCGACTCCTTAGTTACTATGAATAGAAGGCAAAGCTTCAGTTATCACGAATACAACAATCCTGCAGCACAGGGACACGCGAGTCCCTGCGAGAGGAAGGACCGGGACCCCAGGTGAGTACCTGATAGCACCCCCGCATGTGTGGGCTTCTCCGAAACTGTATCACACATGATAGGATTAGATACACAGCTCATCAGACAGTATCACACATGATAGGATTAGATACAGTGGCTCAGCAGACAGTATCACACATGATAGGATTAGATACACAGCTCAGCAGACAGTATCACACATGATAGGATTAGATACAGTGGCTCAGCAGACAGTATCACACATGATAGGATTAGATACACGGCTCATCAGACAGTATCACACATGATAGGATTAGATATACAGCTCAGCAGACAGTATCACCCCTGATAGGATTAGATACACGGCTCAGGAGACAGTATCACCCCTGATAGGATTAGATACACGGCTCAGCAGACAGTATCACACATGATAGGATTAGATACACAGCTCAGCAGACAGTATCACACATGATAGGATTAGATACACAGCTCATCAGATAGTATCACACATGATAGGAGTAGATACAGTGGCTCAGCAGACAGTATCACACATGATAGGATTAGATACATTGGCTCAGCAGACAGTATCACACATGATAGGATTAGATACACAGCTCAGCAGACAGTATCACATATGATAGGATTAGATACACAGCTCTGCAGACAGTATCACCCCTGATAGGATTAGATACACGGCTCAGCAGACAGTATCACCCCTGATAGGATTAGATACACGGCTCAGCAGACAGTATCACACATGATAGGATTAGATACACAGCTCAGCAGACAGTATCACACATGATAGGATTAGATACACAGCTCATCAGATAGTATCACACATGATAGGAGTAGATACAGTGGCTCAGCAGACAGTATCACACATGATAGGATTAGATACACGGCTCATCAGACAGTATCACACATGATAGGATTAGATATACAGCTCAGCAGACAGTATCACATATGATAGGATTAGATACACAGCTCAGCAGACAGTATCACACATGATAGGATTAGATACACAGCTCAGCAGACAGTATCACACATGATAGGATTAGATACACAGCTCAGCAGACCGTATCACACATGATAGGATTAGATACAGGTTCAGCAGACAGTATCACACATGATAGGATTAGATACACAGCTCAGCAGACAGTATCACACATGATAGGATTAGATACACAGCTCAGCAGACAGTATCACACATGATAGGATTAGATACAGGGCTCATCAGACAGTATCACCCCTGATAGAATTAGATACACGGCTCAGCAGACAGTATCACACATGATAGGATTAGATACACAGCTCAGCAGACAGTATCACACATGATAGGATTAGATACAGTGACTCAGCAGACCGTATCACACATGATAGGATTAGATACACAGCTCAGCAGACAGTATCACACATGATAGGATTAGATACACGGCTCATCAGACAGTATCACACATGATAGGATTAGATACACAGCTCAGCAGACAGTATCACACATGATAGGATTAGATACACAGCTCATCAGACAGTATCACCCCTGATAGAATTAGATACACGGCTCAGCAGACAGTATCACACATGATAGGATTAGATACACAGCTCAGCAGACAGTATCACACATGATAGGATTAGATACACAGCTCAGCAGACAGTATCACACATGATAGGATTAGATACAGGGCTCATCAGACAGTATCACCCCTGATAGAATTAGATACACGGCTCAGCAGACAGTATCACACATGATAGGATTAGATACACAGCTCAGCAGACAGTATCACACATGATAGGATTAGATACAGTGACTCAGCAGACCGTATCACACATGATAGGATTAGATACAGTGACTCAGCAGACAGTATCACACATGATAGGATTAGATACACGGCTCAGCAGACAGTATCACACATGATAGGATTAGATACACAGCTCAGCAGACAGTATCACACATGATAGGATTAGATACACAGCTCAGCAGACAGTATCACACATGATAGGATTAGATACACAGCTCAGCAGACAGTATCACACATGATAGGATTAGATACACAGCTCAGCAGACAGTATCACACATGATAGGATTAGATACAGTGACTCAGCAGACCGTATCACACATGATAGGATTAGATACACAGCTCAGCAGACAGTATCACACATGATAGGATTAGATACACGGCTCATCAGACAGTATCACACATGATAGGATTAGATACACAGCTCAGCAGACAGTATCACACATGATAGGATTAGATACACAGCTCATCAGACAGTATCACCCCTGATAGAATTAGATACACGGCTCAGCAGACAGTATCACACATGATAGGATTAGATACACAGCTCAGCAGACAGTATCACACATGATAGGATTAGATACACAGCTCAGCAGACAGTATCACACAGGATAGGATTAGATACACAGCTCAGCAGACAGTATCACACATGATAGGATTAGATACACAGCTCAGCAGACAGTATCACACATGATAGGATTAGATACACAGCTCAGCAGACAGTATCACACATGATAGGATTAGATACACAGCTCATCAGACAGTATCACCCCTGATAGAATTAGATACACGGCTCAGCAGACAGTATCACACATGATAGGATTAGATACACAGCTCAGCAGACAGTATCACACATGATAGGATTAGATACAGTGACTCAGCAGACCGTATCACACATGATAGGATTAGATACAGTGACTCAGCAGACAGTATCACACATGATAGGATTAGATACACGGCTCAGCAGACAGTATCACACATGATAGGATTAGATACACAGCTCAGCAGACAGTATCACACATGATAGGATTAGATACACAGCTCAGCAGACAGTATCACACATGATAGGATTAGATACACAGCTCAGCAGACAGTATCACACATGATAGGATTAGATACACAGCTCAGCAGACAGTATCACACATGATAGGATTAGATACACAGCTCAGCAGACAGTATCACCCCTGATAGAATTAGATACACGGCTCAGCAGACAGTATCACACATGATAGGATTAGATACACAGCTCAGCAGACAGTATCACACATGATAGGATTAGATACAGTGACTCAGCAGACCGTATCACACATGATAGGATTAGATACAGTGGCTCAGCAGACAGTATCACACATGATAGGATTAGATATACAGCTCAGCAGACAGTATCACATATGATAGGATTAGATACACAGCTCAGCAGACAGTATCACACATGATAGGATTAGATACACAGCTCAGCAGACAGTATCACACATGATAGGATTAGATACACAGCTCAGCAGACAGTATCACACATGATAGGATTAGATACAGGGCTCATCAGACAGTATCACCCCTGATAGAATTAGATACACGGCTCAGCAGACAGTATCACACATGATAGGATTAGATACACAGCTCAGCAGACAGTATCACACATGATAGGATTAGATACACAGCTCAGCAGACAGTATCACACATGATAGGATTAGATACAGTGACTCAGCAGACCGTATCACACATGATAGGATTAGATACAGTGACTCAGCAGACAGTATCACACATGATAGGATTAGATACACAGCTCAGCAGACAGTATCACACATGATAGGATTAGATACACGGCTCAGCAGACAGTATCACACATGATAGGATTAGATACACAGCTCAGCAGACAGTATCACACATGATAGGATTAGATACACAGCTCAGCAGACAGTATCACACATGATAGGATTAGATACACAGCTCAGTAGACAGTATCACACATGATAGGATTAGATACACAGCTCAGCAGACAGTATCACACATGATAGGATTAGATACACAGCTCAGCAGACAGTATCACACATGATAGGATTAGATACACAGCTCAGCAGACAGTATCACACATGATAGGATTAGATACACAGCTCAGCAGACAGTATCACCCCTGATAGAATTAGATACACGGCTCAGCAGACAGTATCACACATGATAGGATTAGATACACAGCTCAGCAGACAGTATCACACATGATAGGATTAGATACAGTGACTCAGCAGACCGTATCACACATGATATGATTAGATACAGTGACTCAGCAGACAGTATCACACATGATAGGATTAGATACACAGCTCAGCAGACAGTATCACACATGATAGGATTAGATATACAGCTCAGCAGACAGTATCACATATGATAGGATTAGATACAGCGGCTCAGTAGACAGTATCACACATGATAGGATTAGATACACAGCTTAGCAGACTGTATCACACATGATAGGATTAGATACACAGCTCAGCAGACAGTATCACACATGATAGGATTAGATACAGCAGCTCAGCAGACAGTATCACATATGATAGGATTAGATACACAGCTCAGCAGACAGTATCACACATGATAGGATTAGATACACAGCTCAGCAGACAGTATCACACATGATAGGATTAGATACACAGCTCAGCAGACAGTATCACACATGATAGGATTAGATACACAGCTCAGCAGACAGTATCACACATGATAGGATTAGATACACAGCTCAGCAGACAGTATCACACATGATAGGATTAGATATACAGCTCAGCAGACAGTATCACATATGATAGGATTAGATACAGCGGCTCAGTAGACAGTATCACACATGATAGGATTAGATACACAGCTTAGCAGACTGTATCACACATGATAGGATTAGATACACAGGTCAGCAGACAGTATCACACATGATAGGATTAGATACAGCAGCTCAGCAGACAGTATCACATATGATAGGATTAGATACACAGCTCTGCAGACAGTATCACACATGATAGGATTAGATACACAGCTCAGCAGACAGTATCACACATGATAGGATTAGATACACAGCTCAGCAGACAGTATCACACATGATAGGATTAGATATACAGCTCAGCAGACAGTATCACACATGATAGGATTAGATACAGCAGCTCAGCAGACAGTATCACACATGATAGGATTAGATACAGGGCCCAGCATACAGTATCACACATGATAGGATTAGATACACAGCTCAGCAGACAGTATCACACATGATAGGATTAGATACACAGCTCAGCAGAGAGTATCACACATGATAGGATTAGATACACATTTATTTTTTTGTCCAGAGATATTAAGGGAATTTATTTCTGAGGATAGAGGGGGTCGGTTGGATTGCCTGCCCTCTGGTGGTCGGTGGTGCCCTCGCCATTCACCACTTTTCCCTCCATACACACAGGGCCGCCATCAGAAATTTCTGGGCCCCATACAGCCAAGGAGTCTGGGGCCCCCCTCACTATTGGGGCGGGCACAAAGTAAAGTGGTCGGAGGTAAGGCAGCGGTGAAAAGCAAACTAGTAGGAGATCTCTTTGGAGGGGCAGGGCAGAGCTAGCTGGTGGGTATCAGGGGGCAAGGTGGAGAGACTAAGTGCCAGGGCTCAGCGGGGGAAGGAGGAGGGGATTTCTGGGAGAACAGAAAGTGGCATGGGTGGTGACACCGGGCATGAGGGCGCCCGTGCCGCCCGTTGGAAAAGGCCCCCCCATGGCCGGCGGCGAACTATAGCAGAGCAGGGAGGTATCTCCCTGCACTGTAATCTACTAGCACCACTGTAGCTCCCTGAAGGAGCGAAATCCCTGTGTGGCCGGGGATTCCGCTCCTGGAGCGCTCCGCTTGATGTCTCTGTCCGTATATGGACAGTGACATCAGGGCAACTCCTGAAGGGGCATCCCCGTTTACAGCGTCGCCGACGCTGTGACCGGTGATTCCACTCCAGGAGAAGCCCTTGACGTCACTGTCCATAAATTGACACAGACGACAGGGGCTTCTCCTGGAGTAGAATCCCCGGTCACAGCGTCGGCAACGCTGTGGACTGGGATTCTGCTTCAGGAGTTGCCCCTGATGTCACTGTCCATATACGGACAGAGACATCAAGTGGAGCGCTCCAGGAGCGGAATTCCTGGCCACAGGGGATTCCGCTCTTTCAGGGAGCTACAGTGCAGCTATCTACAGGAAGTAGGGGTGCTATCTATAAGAGGGGTTTTGTGGGGCACTACCTGCAAGGGGGCTGTATGGCACTACCTACCATGGGGCTGTGTGGCAATACCTACCACTTGGCTTTGTAGCACTACCTACACGGGGCTGTGTGGCACTACCTACAGGGGGCTGTGTGGCACAACCTACAAGGGGGCTGTGTGGCACAACCTACAAGGGGGCTGTGTGGCACAACCTACAGGGGGCTGTGTGGCACAACCTACAGGGGGCTGTGTGGCACAACCTACAGGGGGCTGTGTGGCACAACCTACAGGGGGCTGTGTGGCACAACCTACAACGGGGCTGTGTGGCACTACCTACAACGGGGCTGTGTGGCACTACCTACAACGGGGCTGTGTGGCACTACCTACAACGGGGCTGTGTGGCACTACCTACAGGGGGCTGTGTGGCACTATCTACATGGGGCTGTGTGGCACTATCTACAGAGGGCTGTGTGGCACTATCTACAGAGGGCTGTGTGGCACTATCTACAGAGGGCTGTGTGGCACTATCTACAGGGGGCTGTGTGGCACTATCTACAGAGGGCTGTGTGGCACTATCTACAGGGGGAATATGTGAGTGACGGGCTGATGGTTATTTTACTGTGAGGGGGGGGGCTGATGGTCATTTTACTGTGAGTGGGGGCCGATGATTATTTTACTGGGAGTGGGGAGCTGATGTTCTTCAAGTGGTTTCCACCTCTGAGCTCCAATTGAAATTAATAGTTGGTAGTAAATATCGTTTGGAGCTTTTTTTTCTTGCATCTTTTGCATTCGCTTCAACAGCTTAAAAAAAACTCAAAAAAAAAAAAAAAAAAAAAAAAAGGTCACACGCGCTGTCAGTTCCTGAAGGAATTTTGAGGCAGATTTTTTTTGCCTTACAAAAAACGCTGTGTGAACAGACCCTACGAGTGTAGTGCTTGTTTTTAGCCATTTTCTGTCTTTCTCTAAAGTAGGGGTGCCCTGAGGAAATTTTCTTTTTCCAGTGGTGCCTCGAGTCCGAAAATGTTGGGAAACTCTGTACTAGGCTACAGGATCACCCCGGCCAACGCAAGGATCCCGTCGTGGAGCAGCTCAGTTCATCGTGGGAACGGGGCCTAGCGGAGTACAACTTGTTTTGTTTGTTTGGGGGCGCTGTCTACAAGGAAGGGGTGGGGGGGCTGTACGGCTCGATCTACAAGGGGAGGTGGGGGGCTGTATGGCACTGTCTACATGAGGGAGGTGGGGGGGCTGTACGGCTCGATCTACAAGGGGAGGTGGGGGCTGTATGGCACTGTCTACATGAGGGAGGTGGGGGGCTGTATGGCACTGTCTACATGAGGGAGGTGGGGGGCTGTATGGCACTGTCTACATGAGGGAGGTGGGGGGCTGTATGGCACTGTCTACATGAGGGAGGTGGGGGGCTGTATGGCACTGTCTACATGAGGGAGGTGGGGGGCTGTATGGCACTGTCTACATGAGGGAGGTGGGGGGCTGTATGGCACTGTCTACATGAGGGAGGTGGGGGGCTGTATGGCACTGTCTACATGAGGGAGGTGGGGGGCTGTATGGCACTGTCTACATGAGGGAGGTGGGGGCTGTATGGCACTGTCTACATGAGGGAGGTGGGGGCTGTATGGTACTGTCTACATGAGGGGGGTGGGGGGCTGTATAGCACTGTCTACAAGGGTGAGGTGGGGGGCTGTATGGCACGATCTACAAGGGGGAGGTGGGGGCTGTATGGCACTGTCTACATGAGGGAGGTGGGGGGGCTGTATGGCACAGTCTACATGAGGGAGGTGGGGGGCTGTATGGCACTGTCTACATGAGGGAGGTGGGGGGCTGTATGGCACTGTCTACATGAGGGAGGTGGGGGCTGTATGGCACTGTCTACATGAGGGAGGTGGGGGGCTGTATGGCACTGTCTACATGAGGGAGGTGGGGGGGCTGTATAGCACTGTCTACAAGGGTGAGGTGGGGGGCTGTATGGCACGATCTACAAGGGGGAGGTGGGGGCTGTATGGCACTGTCTACAAGGGGAGGTGGGGGGGCTGTATGGCACTGTCTACAAGGGGAGGTGGGGGATGTATGGCACTGTCTACATGAGGGAGGTGGGGGGGCTGTATGGCACTGTCTACATGAGGGAGGTGGGGGGGCTGTATGGCACTGTCTACATGAGGGAGGTGGGGGGGCTGTATGGCACTGTCTACATGAGGGAGGTGGGGGGCTGTATGGCACTGTCTACATGAGGGAGGTGGGGGGCTGTATGGCACTGTCTACATGAGGGAGGTGGGGGGCTGTATGGCACTGTCTACATGAGGGAGGTGGGGGGCTGTATGGCACTGTCTACATGAGGGAGGTGGGGGGCTGTATGGCACTGTCTACATGAGGGAGGTGGGGGGCTGTATGGCACTGTCTACATGAGGGAGGTGGGGGGCTGTATGGCACTGTCTACATGAGGGAGGTGGGGGATGTATGGTACTGTCTACATGAGGGAGGTGGGGGGGCTGTATGGCACTGTCTACATGAGGGAGGTGGGGGGGCTGTATGGCACTGTCTACATGAGGGAGGTGGGGGGCTGTATGGCACTGTCTACATGAGGGAGGTGGGGGGGCTGTATGGCACGATCTACAAGGGGGAGGTGGGGGCTGTATGGTACTGTCTACAAGGGGAGGTGGGGGGGCTGTATGGCACTGTCTACATGAGGGAGGTGGGGGGCTGTATGGCACTGTCTACATGAGGGAGGTGGGGGGCTGTATGGCACTGTCTACATGAGGGAGGTGGGGGGCTGTATGGCACTGTCTACATGAGGGAGGTGGGGGGCTGTATGGCACTGTCTACATGAGGGAGGTGGGGGGGCTGTATGGCACTGTCTACAAGGGGAGGTGGGGGGCTGTATGGCACTGTCTACATGAGGGAGGTGGGGGCTGTATGGCACTGTCTACATGAGGGAGGTGGGGGCTGTATGGCACTGTCTACATGAGGGAGGTGGGGGCTGTATGGCACTGTCTACATGAGGGAGGTGGGGGGGCTGTATGGCACTGTCTACATGAGGGAGGTGGGGGGGCTGTATGGCACTGTCTACATGAGGGAGGTGGGGGGGCTGTATGGCACTGTCTACATGAGGGAGGTGGGGGGGCTGTATGGCACTGTCTACATGAGGGAGGTGGGGGGCTGTATGGCACTGTCTACATGAGGGAGGTGGGGGGGCTGTATGGCACGATCTACAAGGGGGAGGTGGGGGGGCTGTATGGTACTGTCTACAAGGGGAGGTGGGGGGGCTGTATGGCACTGTCTACATGAGGGAGGTGGGGGGCTGTATGGCACTGTCTACATGAGGGAGGTGGGGGGGCTGTATGGCACTGTCTACATGAGGGAGGTGGGGGGCTGTATGGCACTGTCTACATGAGGGAGGTGGGGGGGCTGTATGGCACTGTCTACAAGGGGAGGTGGGGGCTGTATGGCACTGTCTACATGAGGGAGGTGGGGGGCTGTATGGCACTGTCTACATGAGGGAGGTGGGGGGCTGTATGGCACTGTCTACATGAGGGAGGTGGGGGGCTGTATGGCACTGTCTACATGAGGGAGGTGGGGGGCTGTATGGCACTGTCTACATGAGGGAGGTGGGGGGGCTGTATGGCACTGTCTACAAGGGGAGGTGGGGGGCTGTATGGCACTGTCTACATGAGGGAGGTGGGGGGGCTGTATGGCACTGTCTACATGAGGGAGGTGGGGGGGCTGTATGGCACTGTCTACAAGGGGAGGTGGGGGCTGTATGGCACTGTCTACATGAGGGAGGTGGGGGGCTGTATGGCACTGTCTACATGAGGGAGGTGGGGGGCTGTATGGCACTGTCTACATGAGGGAGGTGGGGGGCTGTATGGCACTGTCTACATGAGGGAGGTGGGGGGCTGTATGGCACTGTCTACATGAGGGAGGTGGGGGGCTGTATGGCACTGTCTACATGAGGGAGGTGGGGGGGCTGTATGGCACTGTCTACAAGGGGAGGTGGGGGCTGTATGGCACTGTCTACATGAGGGAGGTGGGGGGCTGTATGGCACTGTCTACATGAGGGAGGTGGGGGGCTGTATGGCACTGTCTACATGAGGGAGGTGGGGGCTGTATGGCACTGTCTACAAGGGGGAGGTGGGGGGCTGTATGGCACTGTCTACATGAGGGAGGTGGGGGGCTGTATGGCACTGTCTACATGAGGGAGGTGGGGGGCTGTATGGCACTGTCTACATGAGGGAGGTGGGGGGCTGTATGGCACTGTCTACATGAGGGAGGTGGGGGGCTGTATGGCACTGTCTACATGAGGGAGGTGGGGGGCTGTATGGCACTGTCTACATGAGGGAGGTGGGGGGCTGTATGGCACTGTCTACATGAGGGAGGTGGGGGGCTGTATGGCACTGTCTACATGAGGGAGGTGGGGGGCTGTATGGCACTGTCTACATGAGGGAGGTGGGGGGCTGTATGGCACTGTCTACATGAGGGAGGTGGGGGGCTGTATGGCACTGTCTACATGAGGGAGGTGGGGGGCTGTATGGCACTGTCTACATGAGGGAGGTGGGGGGCTGTATGGCACTGTCTACATGAGGGAGGTGGGGGGCTGTATGGCACTGTCTACATGAGGGAGGTGGGGGGCTGTATGGCACTGTCTACATGAGGGAGGTGGGGGGCTGTATGGCACTGTCTACATGAGGGAGGTGGGGGGCTGTATGGCACTGTCTACATGAGGGAGGTGGGGGGCTGTATGGCACTGTCTACATGAGGGAGGTGGGGGGCTGTATGGCACTGTCTACATGAGGGAGGTGGGGGGCTGTATGGCACTGTCTAAAGGAAGGCTGTATCGCATAATCTACAGGGGGCACTATCTACAGGGGGCTGTGTGTGGCAGGAAGGGGAGGGGGGCATTATACTGTATGGGGGCCACTAAGCGGACATTATACTGTGTAGGGGTAGTACAGGGGACATAATACTGTGGGCACAATTAGAGGACAAAATACTGTGTCCTTGAAGGGGTTCTAATATATTATTATTATACTGTATGGGAGGAACTAAAGGGGCATTATACTGTGGAGGGCATTATATCGGGCATTATACTGTGGAGGGCATTATACTTTTTTTTATGGCCCATTTTTTTATGATGAGGTGGGGCGCCGAAAGATAATTTTGCACGGAGCTCCATCTATCCTAGGGCCGGCCCTGTCTCTACCCACCACAGGTTTGAAGGCTGTGTAAAGTGAGTGTGGTATTTGTTGTTTTAGCAGTCTGTTTGGTGCTACTTTGTAAATACTTTTAAAAAATATATATTTTTACTTTATGAGATACAGAGCAGCTAAATCATGCACTGAAACCTTTATCTGCGTGCCCCTGTTCATAATTTAGATTTGATCGATAACAGGTGGATCCTGGCCCGCCGACACTGAACCCGTCAGTCCCCCGGACCTGACAGATACAGGTCTCTGCGCACGATACAGCTGCTCTGTATACAGGATACAAAGCAGCTGTATCACATAAAGTAAAAAGTATTTACAAAGTTTCAGAACACACACTAATAAACTTTTTTGTATAAAAAAAAAAAAAGTGGTGTACATAGCCTTAAAGATCTCCCCCTCCCCCACGTATCCTCTCTCCCCCCCCCCTCCCTTCATATATCCCCTTTTCCCCCAGTTATCATCCCCCTAGTATAATGTCTCCTTCAGTGTCACCCGCCCTCCATTATTATCTCCTCCCCACTACACCATCATCTCCCTGCCCCCATTGTCATCCAACCACCCCCGCCCCCCTCCGTAGAAAGCAAGTGTCTTCCCCAGGTCTGTATGATCCTCCGGACACTGAAGCATAGCATTGTATCACTAGTAGCAGCTCTGCGATGGCTCTTATCTCCTGGACTGCGTATAACGGGACAATAAACCTGTCTTCTCCCTCTGATACACAGCCCGGGAGATAAGAGGTAAGAAATGCTACTAGCGATACAAGGATATGAAGCAGAGCTGAGAGGGTATGGTGTGACATGGGTAACACTGCTTTTTATTGTGGGGATGTGATGTGAGGAGGCTCCGGGCAGCAGCAGCCTGACAGACAGACATGACATATTGTACTCACTGTGTCAGGAGTCTTCGTCTTCTGCTGCTGCTTCTTGTCGCCTCCACTGCATTCAAACCTCCCGCCACCTTCATGACGTCTCCTCCACACGCGCTGTCACGCCGCTGTAGAGGAGGAGGAGGGGCGGGCTCTATGTGAACAGCGGGCCCTTATGATTTTACTCTGATGCAAACAACGGGCCCCGGCTCCGTGATGGGACCTGTTCCTTTCACCAAAGTGAAATCATAAGGGCCCGTGAGCAAATGCATTCCGGCAGTGGGGCACGGGCCCCGGTTTTTTCAAATTTTGACCAGGCCCCTGACAGCAGTACCGGCAGTACCTCCCTGATGGCGGCCATGCATACACATATCATGCTCTTGGACTGGGCACAATATGGGCAGTGGTCTACAGTTTTTTGATGCCTCGCCCCCCCCCCCCCATAACTTTCAAGTACCACAAAAAGGGACAACCGGCCCGTTGCACCAATTTTTTGTTGTTTTAAGCCACGCCTGTAATCACACCCAATCCCTGCCCATACACACCCGTTTCAGCCCACACAGTATAATGCCCTTCAGCTGCCACCATAGAGTATAATGCAGTATGCCTAAACAGATTCCCCCATACAGCATAATGCCCCATCGCTGCCCCTGACGTAAATGTCCATATATGGATAGAGACCTAGGGGTTTCCTCTGGGCCAGATTATCGGCAACGGGGATTCCGCTCAAAGAGTAGCCACTAAATCTGAAGCAGGGAACCATCAGCTCCCTGCTTCAGAATTAGTTCAGAGCGGAGGAGCAGAGGGAGCGCATCCGTTCACCGAGGACTCCCCTGGCACAGCGCTACTTTAAGCGCTGTGCTCGGGGAAGCCCTTGATGTTAGGCCTTATTTACACGAGTGTAGTTCACGTCCGTCATACGCGCGTGAAAATCACTCACTTCGCACAGACCTATGCTAGTCAATGGGGCCAGTCAGACATTACGTATTTTTCACGCAGCGTTTGTCCGCTGCGTAAAACTCACAGCATATCCTATACTTTAGCATATTTTGCACATCACGCTCCCAATGAAGTCAATGAACGGCACTCAGACTCACTCCCGTGTGCCGCGTGTGATTCCCGCTACAGTTGTTAAAGAAATAAAGGGAAACATAAAACTACATCCTTCATTTCTGTTTATAAACATCAAAACCACGTGTCATAAGGATGCCATACGCAATTAGGAACGCAAAGAGGGGAGTGCGTGACAAGGTGGTGTGGGAAGAGGAGCGTAATGAAGAGAGCGCGTGACAAGGTGGTGTGGGTAGAGGAACGTGATGAAGAGAGCGCGTGACGAGGTGGTGTGGGTAGAGGAACGTCATGAAGAGAGCGCGTGACAAGGTGTTGTGGGTAAAGGAACGTCATGAAGAGAGCGCGTGACATGGTGGTGTGGGTAGAGGAACGTAATGAAGAGAGCGCGTGACAAGGTGGTGTGGGTAGAGGAACGTCATGAAGAGAGCGCGTGACAAGGTGGTGTTGGTAGAGGAACGTAATGAAGGGAGCACGTGACAAGGTGTTGTGGGTAGAGGAACGTAATGAAGAGAGCGCGTGACAAGGTGGTGTGGGTAGAGGAACGTAATGAAGAGAGCGCGTGACAAGGTGTTGTGGGTAGAGGAACGTCATGAAGAGAGCGCGTGACAAGGTGGTGTGGGTAGAGGAACGTAATGAAGAGAGCGCGTGACAAGGTGGTGTGGGTAGAGGAACGTAATGAAGAGAGCGCGTGACAAGGTGTTGTGGGTAGAGGAACGTAATGAAGAGAGCGCGTGACAAGGTGGTGTGGGTAGAGGAACGTAATGAAGAGAGCGCGTGACAAGGTGTTGTGGGTAGAGGAACGTCATGAAGAGAGCGCGTGACAAGGTGTTGTGGGTAGAGCAACGTAATGAAGAGAGCGCGTGACAAGGTGTTGTGGGTAGAGGAACGTAATGAAGGGAGCGCGTGACAAGGTGTTGTGGGTAGAGGAACGTCATGAAGAGAGCGCGTGACAAGGTGTTGTGGGTAGAGGAACGTCATGAAGAGAGCGCGTGACAAGGTGTTGTGGGTAGAGCAACGTAATGAAGAGAGCGCGTGACAAGGTGGTGTGGGTAGAGGAACGTCATGAAGAGAGCGCGTGACAAGGTGGTGTGGGTAGAGGAACGTAATGAAGAGAGCGCGTGACAAGGTGTTGTGGGTAGAGGAACGTAATGAAGGGAGCGCGTGACAAGGTGTTGTGGGTAGAGGAACGTCATGAAGAGAGCGCGTGACAAGATGGTGTGGGTAGAGGAACGTCATGAAGAGAGCGCGTGACAAGGTGGTGTGGGTAGAGGAACGTAATGAAGAGAGCGCGTGACAAGGTGTTGTGGGTAGAGGAACGTCATGAAGAGAGCGCGTGACAAGGTGGTGTGGGTAGAGGAACGTAATGAAGAGAGCGCGTGACAAGGTGGTGTGGGTAGAGGAACGTAATGAAGAGAGCGCGTGACAAGGTGTTGTGGGTAGAGGAACGTAATGAAGAGAGCGCGTGACAAGGTGGTGTGGGTAGAGGAACGTCATGAAGAGAGCGCGTGACAAGGTGTTGTGGGTAGAGGAACGTAATGAAGAGAGCGCGTGACAAGGTGGTGTGGGTAGAGGAACGTAATGAAGAGAGCACGTGACAAGGTGGTGTGGGTAGAGGAACGTAATGAAGGGAGCGCGTGACAAGGTGTTGTGGGTAGAGGAACGTCATGAAGAGAGCGCGTGACAAGGTGGTGTGGGTAGAGGAACGTCATGAAGAGAGCGCGTGACAAGGTGGTGTGGGTAGAGGAACGTAATGAAGACAGTGCGTGACAAGATGGTGTGGGTAGAGGAACGTCATGAAGAGAGCGCGTGACAAGGTGGTGTGGGTAGAGGAACGTAATGAAGAGAGCGCGTGACAAGGTGGTGTGGGTAGAGGAACGTGATGAAGAGAGCGCGTGACAAGATGGTGTGTGTAGAGGAACGTCATGAAGAGAGCGCGTGACAAGGTGGTGTGGGTAGAGGAACGTCATGAAGAGAGCGCGTGACATGGTGGTGTGGGTAGAGGAACGTGATGAAGAGAGCGCGTGACAAGATGGTGTGTGTAGAGGAACGTCATGAAGAGAGCGCGTGACAAGGTGTTGTGGGTAGAGGAACGTAATGAAGAGAGCACGTGACAAGGTGGTGTGGGTAGAGGAACGTCATGAAGAGAGCGCGTGACAAGGTGTTGTGGGTAGAGGAACGTAATGAAGAGAGCACGTGACAAGGTGGTGTGGGTAGAGGAACGTAATGAAGAGAGCGCGTGACAAGGTGGTGTGGGTAGAGGAACGTAATGAAGAGAGCGCGTGACAAGGTGGTGTGGGTAGAGGAACGTAATGAAGGGAGCGCGTGACAAGGTGTTGTGGGTAGAGGAACGTCATGAAGAGAGCGCGTGACAAGATGGTGTGGGTAGAGGAACGTAATGAAGAGAGCGCGTGACAAGGTGGTGTGGGTAGAGGAACGTAATGAAGAGAGCGCGTGACAAGGTGTTGTGGGTAGAGGAACGTCATGAAGAGAGCGCGTGACAAGGTGGTGTGGGTAGAGGAACGTAATGAAGAGAGCGCGTGACAAGGTGGTGTGGGTAGAGGAACGTAATGAAGAGAGCGCGTGACAAGGTGTTGTGGGTAGAGGAGCGTAATGAAGAGAGCGCGTGACAAGGTGTTGTGGGTAGAGGAACGTCATGAAGAGAGCGCGTGACAAGGTGTTGTGGGTAGAGGAACGTCATGAAGAGAGCGCGTGACAAGGTGTTGTGGGTAGAGGAACGTAATGAAGAGAGAGCGTGACAAGGTGGTGTGGGTAAAGGAACGTAATGAAGAGAGCGCGTGACAAGGTGGTGTGGGTAGAGGAACGTAATGAAGAGAGCGCGTGACAAGGTGTTGTGGGTAGAGGAACGTCATGAAGAGAGCGCGTGACAAGGTGGTGTGGGTAGAGGAACGTCATGAAGAGAGCGCGTGACAAGGTGGTGTGGGTAGAGGAACGTAATGAAGAGAGCACGTGACAAGGTGGTGTGGGTAGGGGAACGTAATGAAGAGAGCGCGTGACAAGGTGGTGTGGGTAGAGGAACGTGATGAAGAGAGCGCGTGACGAGGTGGTGTGGGTAGGGGAACGTAATGAAGAGAGCGCGTGACAAGGTGGTGTGGGTAGAGGAACGTGATGAAGAGAGCGAGTGACGAGGTGGTGTGGGTAGAGGAACGTGATGAAGAGAGCGCGTGACGAGGTGGTGTGGGTAGAGGAACGTGATGAAGAGAGCGCGTGACGAGGTGTTGTGGGTAGAGGAACGTAATGAAGAGAGTGCGTGACGAGGTGGTGTGGGTAGGGGAACGTGATGAAGAGAGCGCGTGACAAGGTTGTGTGGGTAGGGGAACGTAATGAAGAGAGCGCATGACAAGGTGGTGTGGGTAGAGGAACGTGATGAAGAGAGCGCATGACGAGGTGGTGTGGGTAGAGGAACGTAATGAAGAGAGCGCGTGACGAGGTGGTGTGGGTAGAGCAACGTATTGAAGAGCGCGCGTGACAAGGTGGTGTGGGTAGAGGAACATAAGGAAGAGAGCGCGCGACAAGGGGATTTGGGTAGAGCAACGTAATGAAGAGAGCGAGCGACAAGGTGGTGTGGGTAGAGCAACATAATGAAGAGAGTGCGTAACAAGGTGGTGTGGGTAGAGCAACGTATTGAAGAGAGCGCGTGACAAGGTGGTGTGGGTAGAGCAACATAATGAAGAGAGTGCGTAACAAGGTGGTGTGGGTAGAGCAACGTAATGAAGAGAGCGAGTGACAAGGTGGTGTGGGTAGAGCAACATAATGAAGAGAGTGCGTAACAAGGTGGTGTGGGTAGAGCAACGTAATGAAGAGAGCGAGTGACAAGGTGGTGTGGGTAGAGCAACGTAATGAAGAGAGCGCGTGACAAGCTGGTGTGGGTAGGTCAACGTGATGAGGAGAGCGCATGACAAGGTGGTGTGGGTAGAGCAACGTAATGTAGAGAGCGAGTGACAAGGTGGTGTGGGTAGAGGAACGTAATGAAGAGAGTGCGTAACAAGGTGGTGTCGGTAGAGCAACGTAATGAAGAGAGCGCGTGACAAGGTGGTGTGGGTAGAGCAACGTAATGAAGAGAGCGCGTGACAAGGTGGTGTGGATAGAGCAACTTAATGAAGAGAGCGCATGACAAGGTGGTGTGGGTAGAGCTACGTAATGAAGAGAGTGCGTGACAAGCTGGTGTGGGTAGGTCAACGTGATGAGGAGAGCGCGTGACAAGGTGGTGTGGGTAGAGCAACATAATGAAGAGAGCGAGTGACAAGGTGGTGTGGGTAGAGCAACGTAATGAAGAGAGGGCATGGCAAGGTGGTGTGGGTAGAGCAACGTAATGAAGAGAGGGCATGGCAAGGTGGTGTGGGTAGAGGAACATAAGGAAGAGAGCGCGCGACAAGGGGATTTGGGCAGAGAAGCGTAATGAAGAGAGCGCGAAACGAGATGGTGTGGGTAGAGATACGTAATGAAGAGATCGCATGACGAGCTATTGTGGGTAGGACAACGTGATGAAGAGAGCACGTAACGAGGTGCTGTGAGTAGCCCAACATAATGAAGGGAGCGCGTGACAAAGTGGTTTGGGTAGAGTAACGTGATGAAGAGAGCGCTTGACACGGTGGTGTAAGTGGAGCAACGTAATGAAGAGAGCGCTTGACATGGTGGTGTGAGTGGAGCAACGTAATGAAGAGAGCGCGTAACATGATGGTGTGGGTGGAGCAATGTAATGAAGAGAGCGCGTGACAAGATTGTGTGGGTGGAGCAACGTGATGAAGAGAGCGCGTGACAAGGTGGTGTGAGTGGAGCAACGTAATGAAGAGAGCGCGTGACAAGGTTGTGTAGGTAGAGCAACTTAATGAAGAGAGCGCGTGACAAGGTGGTGTGGGTGGAGCAACGTGATGAAGAGAGCGCGTGACAAGATTGTGTGGGTGGAGCAACGTGATGAAGAGAGCGTGTGACAAGGTGGTGTGAGTGAAGCAACGTAATGAAGAGAGCGCGTGACATGGTGGTGTGGGTAGAGGAACGTAATGAAGAGAGCGTGTGACAAGGTGGTGTGGGTAGAGGAACGTAATGAAGAGCGCGCGTGACAAGGTGTTGTGGGTAGAACAACGTAATGAAGAGAGCGCGTGACGAGGTGGTGTGGGTAGAGGAGCGTGATGAAGAGAGTGCGTGACAAGATGGTGTGAGTAGAGGAACGTAATGAAGAGAGCGCATGACAAGGTGGTGTAAGTAGAGGAACGTAATGAAAAGAGCGCGTGACGAGGTGGTGTGGGTAGAGGAACGTAATGAAGAGAGCGCGTGACAAGGTGTTGTGGGTAGAGGAACGTCATGAAGAGAGCGCGTGACAAGGTGGTGTGGGTAGAGGAACGTCATGAAGAGAGCGCGTGACAAGGTGTTGTGGGTAGAGGAACGTCATGAAGAGAGCGCGTGACAAGGTGTTGTGGGTAGAGGAACGTCATGAAGAGAGCGCCTGACAAGGTGTTGTGGGTGAACCAATGTAATGAAGAGAGCGCGTGACAAGGTGCTGTGGGTAGAGAAACGTACTGAAGAGAGCGCGTGACAAGATGGTGTGGGTAGAGGAACATAATGAAGAGAGCGCGTGACGAGGTGGTGTGGGTAGAGGAACTTAATGAAAAGAGCGCGTGACGTGGTGGTGTGGGTAGAGGAGCGTGATGAAGAGAGCGCGTCACAAGGTGGTGTGGGTAGGTCAACGTGATGAAGAGAGCGCGTGAGAAAGTGGTCTGGGTAGAGTAACTTAATGAAGAGAGCGCGTCACGAGGTGGTGTGGGTAGAGGAACGTAATGAAGAGAGCGCGTCACGAGGTGGTGTGGGTTGAGGAACGTAATGAAGAGAGCGTGTGATAAGGTGGTGTGGGTAGAGGAACGTAATGAAGAGAGCGCACGACATCGTGGTGTGGGTAGAGCAACGTGATGAAGAGAGCGTGTGACAAGGTGGTGTGGGTAGAGGAACGTAATGAAGAGCGCGCGTGACAAGGTGTTGTGGGTAGAACAACGTAATGAAGAGAGCGCGTGACAAGGTGGTGTGGGTAGAGCAACGTAATGAAGAGAGCGCATGACAAGGTGGTGTGGGTAGAGGAGCGTAATGAAGAGAGCGCATGACAAGGTGGTGTGGGTAGAGGAACGTCATGAAGAGAGCGCGTGACAAGGTGGTGTGGGTAGAGGAACGTGATGAAGAGAGCTCGTCACGAGGTGGTGTGGGTAGAGGAACGTAATGAAGAGAGCGCCTGACAAGGTGGTGTGGGTAGAGGAAAGTGATGAAGAGAGCGCATGACAAGGTGGTGTGGGTAGAGGAACGTAATGAAGAGAGCGCGTGACAAGGTGGTGTGGGTAGAGGAACGTAATGAAGAGAGCGCGTCACGAGGTGGTGTGGGTAGAGGAACGTAATGAAGAGAGCGCGTGACAAGGTGCTGTGGGTAGAGAAACGTACTGAAGAGAGCGCGTGACAAGATGCTGTCGGTAGAGGATGATAATGAAGAGAGCGCGTGACAAGGTGGTTTGGGTAGAGGAGCATGATGAAGAGATCGCGTCACAAGGTGGTGTGGGTAGGTCAGCGTGATGAAGAGATCGCGTCACAAGGTGGTGTGGGTAGGTCAACGTGATGAAGAGAGCGCGTGAGAAAGTGGTGTGGGTAGAGTAACGTAATGAAGAGAGCGCGTCACGAGGTGGTGTGGGTAGAGGAACGTGATGAAGAGAGCGCGTCACGAGGTGGTGTGGGTAGAGGAACGTAATGAAGAGAGTGCGTGACAATGTGGTGTGGGTAGAGGAACGTAATGAAGAGAGCGCGTTACAAGGTGTTGTGGGTAGAGGAACGTGATGAAGAGAGCGCGTGATGAGGTGGTGCGGGTAGAGCAACGTGATGAAGAGAGCGCGTGACATGGTGGTGTGGGTAGAGGAACGTAGTGAAGAGCGCGCGTGACAAGGTGGTGTGGGTAGAACAACGTAATGAAGAGAGCGCGTGACGAGGTGGTGTGGGTAGAGCAACGTAATGAAAATATCGAGTGACAAGGTGGTGTGGGTAGAGGAGCGTGATGAAGAGAGTGCGTGACAAGATGGTGTGGGTAGAGGAACGTAATGAAGAGAGCGCGTGACAAGGTGGTGTGGGTAGAGGAACGTAATGAAAAGAGCGCGTGACGAGGTGGTGTGGGTAGAGGAACGTAATGAAGAGAGCGCGTGACAAGGTGGTGTGGGTAGAGGAACGTAATAAAAAGAGCGCGTGACGAGGTGGTGTGGGTAGAGGAACGTAATGAAGAGAGCGCGTGACATGGCGGTGTGGGTAGAGCAACTTAATGAAGAGAGCGCGTGACGTGGTGGTGTGGTTAGAGGAGCGTGATGAAGAGAGCGCGTCACAAGGTGGTGTGGGTAGGTCAACGTGATGAAGAGAGCGCGTGACAAAGTGGTGTGGGTAGAGCAACTTAATGAAGAGAGGGCGTGACGAGGTGGTGTGGGTAGAGGAACGTCATGAAGAGAGCGCGTGACAAAGTGGTGTGGGTAGAGCAACTTAATGAAGAGAGGGCGTGACAAGGTGGTGTGGGTAGAGGAACGTGATGAAGAGAGCGTGTGACGAGGTGGTGTGGGTAGAGGAACGTGATGAAAAGAGCGCGTCACAAGGTGGTGTAAGTAGAGGAACGTAATGAAGATAGCATGTGACGAGGTGGTGTTTGTGAAGCAATGTAATGAAGAGAGTGCGTGACAAGATTTTGTGGGTAGAGCAACTTAATAAAGAGAGCGCGTCAAAAGGTGGTGTGGGTAGTGGAACCGTGTTATCCCAGATAAAAGTAACCGTGTGATCCCAAATAATAGTTACCGTGTGATGCCAGATAATAGTAACCATGTGATCCCAGATAATATTAATCGTGTGATCCCGGATAATAGTAATCGTGTGATCTCAGATAATAGTAATCGTGCGGTCCCAGATAATAGTAATCGTGTGATACCAGATAATAGTAATCGTGTGGTCCCAGATAATAGTAATCGTGTGATCCCAGATAATAGTAACCGTGTGATCCCAGATAATAGTAACCGTTTGATCCCAGATAATAGTAATCGTGTTAACCCAGATAATAGTAACCATGTGATCCCAGATAATAGTAACCGTGTGATCCCAGATAATAGTAACCATGTGATCCCAGATAATAGTAACCGTGTGATCCCAGATAATAGTAATCGTGTGATCCCAGATAATAGTAAACGTGTGATCGCAGATAAAAGTAACAGTGTGATCCCATTTGATATTAATCGGGTGATGCCAGATAATAGTAACTGTGAGATCCCAGATAATAGTAACCGTGTGATCCCAGATAATAGTAATCATGTGATCCCAGATAATAGTAACCGTGTGATGCCAGATAATAATAATTGTGTTAAACCAGATAATAGTAACCGTCTGATCAAAGATAATAGTAACCGTGTGATCCCAGATAATAGTAATCGTGTGATCCCAGATAATAGTAACCGTGCGATCCCAGATAATAGTAATCATGTTATACCAGATAATAGTAACCGTGTGATCCCAGATAATAGTAATCGTGTGATCCCAGATAATAGTAACCGTGCGATCCCAGATAATAGTAATCATGTTATACCAGATAATAGTAACCGTGTGATCCCAGATAATAGTAATCGTGTGATACCAGATAATAGTAATCGTGTGATACCAGATAATAGTAATCGTGTGATATCAGATAATAGTAACCGTGTGATCTCAGATAATAGTAATCGTGTGATCCCAGGTAATAGTAATCGTGTGATACCAGATAATAGTAACCGTGTGATACCAGATAATAGTAATCGTGTGATACCAGATAATAGTAATCGTGTGATGCCAGATAATAGTAATCGTGTGATACCAGATAATAGTAACCGTGTGATCCCAGATAATAGTAACCGTGTGATCCAAAATTAATAGTAATCATACGATCCCAGAAAATAGTAATCACATGATCCCAGATAATAGTAATTGTGTGATGCCAGATAATAGTAACCGTGTGATCCCAGATAATAGTAATCGTGTGATACCAGATAATAGTAACCGTGTGATCCCAGATAATAGTAATCGTGTGATACCAGATAACAGTAATCGTGTGATCCCAGATAATAGTAACCGTGTGATTCCAGATAATAGTAACCGTGTGATCCCAGATAATAGTAATAGCGTGATTCCAGATAAGAGTAACCCTTTTGATTCCAGATAATAGTAACCGTGTGATCCCAGATAATAGTAATCGCGTGATCCCAGATAATAGTAATCATGTGATCCCAGATAATAGTAATAGTGTGATCCTAGATAATAGTAACCGTGTGATCCCAGATAATAGTAATCGTGTGATCCTAGATAATAGTAATCGTGTGATCGCAGATAATAGTAATAGTGTGATCCCAGATAATAGTAACTGTGTGATCCCAGATAATAGTAATCGTGTGATCCCAGATAATAGTAATCGTGTGATCCCAGATAATAGTAACCGTGTGATCCCAGATAATAGTAATCGTGTGATCCTAGATAATAGTAATCGTGTGATCGCAGATAATAGTAATAGTGTGATCCCAGATAATAGTAATCGTGTGATCCTAGATAATATTAATCGTGTGATGCCAGATAATAGTAACCGTGTGATCCCAGATAATATTAATCGTGTGATCCCGGATAATAGTAATCGTGTGATCTCAGATAATAGTAATCGTGTGGTCCCAGATAATAGTAACCGTGTGATCCCAGATAATAGTAACCGTGTGATCCCAGATAATAGTAATCGTGTTAACCCAGATAATAGTAAAGATGTGATCACAGATAATAGTAACCATGTGATACCAGATAATAGTAACCGTGTGATCCCAGTTAATAGTAACCATGTGATCCCAGATAATAGTAACCGTGTGATACCAGATAATAGTAATCGTGTGATGCCAGATAATAGTAACTGTGTGATCCCAGATAATAGTAACCGTGTGATCCCAGATAAAAGTAATCATGTGATCCCAGAAAATTATAATAATCGTGTGATGCCAGATAATAATAATTGTGTTAAACCAGATAATAGTAACTGTCTGATCAAAGATAATAGTAACCGTGTGATCCCAGATAATAGTAACCGTGTGATCCCAGATAATAGTAATCATGTTATACCAGATAATAGTAACCGTGTGATCCCAGATAATACTAACCATGTTATCCCAGATAATAGTAACCATGTGATCCCAGATAATAGTAATCATGTTATACTAGATAATAGTAACCGTGTGATCCCAGATAATAGTAATCGTGTGATGCCAGATAATAGTAATCGCGTGATGCCAGATAATAGTAACCGTGTGATCCCAGATAATAGTAATCTTGTGATCCCATTTACTAGTAATCGTGTGATACCAGATAATAGTAATCGTGTGATGCCAGATAATAGTAACCGTGTGATCCAAAATTAATAGTAATCATATGATCCCAGAAAATAGTAATCGCATGATCCCAGATAATAGTAATTGTGTGATGCCAGATAATAGTAATCATGTGATCCCAGATAATAGTAATCGTGTGATCTCAGATAATAGTAATCGTGTGATACCAGATAACAGTAATCGTGTGATCCCAAATAATAGTAACCGTGTGATTACAGATAATAGTAACCGTGTGATCCCAGATAATAGTAATAGCGTGATTCCAGATAATAGTAACCGTGTGATCCCAGATAATAGTAATCGCGTGATCCCAGATAATAGTAATCATGTGATCCCAGATAATAGTAATAGTGTGATCCTAGATAATAGTAACCGTGTGATCCCAGATAATAGTAATCGTGTGATCCTAGATAATAGTAATCGTGTGATCGCAGATAATAGTAATAGTGTGATCCCAGATAATAGTAACTGTGTGATCCCAGATAATAGTAATCGTGTGATCCCAGATAATAGTAATCGTGTGATCCCAGATAATAGTAACCGTGTGATCCCAGATAATAGTAATCGTGTGATCCTAGATAATAGTAATCGTGTGATCGCAGATAATAGTAATAGTGTGATCCCAGATAATAGTAATCGTGTGATCCTAGATAATATTAATCGTGTGATGCCAGATAATAGTAACCGTGTGATCCCAGATAATATTAATCGTGTGATCCCGGATAATAGTAATCGTGTGATCTCAGATAATAGTAATCGTGTGGTCCCAGATAATAGTAACCGTGTGATCCCAGATAATAGTAACCGTGTGATCCCAGATAATAGTAATCGTGTTAACCCAGATAATAGTAAAGATGTGATCACAGATAATAGTAACCATGTGATACCAGATAATAGTAACCGTGTGATCCCAGTTAATAGTAACCATGTGATCCCAGATAATAGTAACCGTGTGATACCAGATAATAGTAATCGTGTGATGCCAGATAATAGTAACTGTGTGATCCCAGATAATAGTAACCGTGTGATCCCAGATAAAAGTAATCATGTGATCCCAGAAAATTATAATAATCGTGTGATGCCAGATAATAATAATTGTGTTAAACCAGATAATAGTAACTGTCTGATCAAAGATAATAGTAACCGTGTGATCCCAGATAATAGTAACCGTGTGATCCCAGATAATAGTAATCATGTTATACCAGATAATAGTAACCGTGTGATCCCAGATAATACTAACCATGTTATCCCAGATAATAGTAACCATGTGATCCCAGATAATAGTAATCATGTTATACTAGATAATAGTAACCGTGTGATCCCAGATAATAGTAATCGTGTGATGCCAGATAATAGTAATCGCGTGATGCCAGATAATAGTAACCGTGTGATCCCAGATAATAGTAATCTTGTGATCCCATTTACTAGTAATCGTGTGATACCAGATAATAGTAATCGTGTGATGCCAGATAATAGTAACCGTGTGATCCAAAATTAATAGTAATCATATGATCCCAGAAAATAGTAATCGCATGATCCCAGATAATAGTAATTGTGTGATGCCAGATAATAGTAATCATGTGATCCCAGATAATAGTAATCGTGTGATCTCAGATAATAGTAATCGTGTGATACCAGATAACAGTAATCGTGTGATCCCAAATAATAGTAACCGTGTGATTACAGATAATAGTAACCGTGTGATCCCAGATAATAGTAATAGCGTGATTCCAGATAATAGTAACCGTGTGATTCCAGATAATAGTAACCGTGTGATCCCAGATAATAGTAATCGTGTGATGCCAGATAATAGTAATCGCGTGATCCCAGATAATAGTAACCGTGTGATTAGAGATAACAGTAACTGTGTGATCCCAGATAATAGTAATCGTGTGATCGCAGATAAAAGGAACAGTGTGATCCCAGTTAATAGTAATCGTGTGATGCCAGATAATAGTAATCGTGTGATCCCAGTTAATAGTAATCGTGTGATGCAAGATAATAGTAATCACGTGATCCCAGATAATAGTAACCGTGTGTTCCCAGATAATAGTAATCGTGTGATCCCAGATAATAGTAATCGTGTGATGCCAGATAATAGTAATTGTGTGATCCCAGATAATAGTAATAGTGTGATCCCAGATAATAGTAACCGTGTGATCCCAGATAAAAGGAACAGTGTGATCCCAGTTAATAGTAATCGTGTGATGCCAGATAATAGTAATCGTGTGATTCCAGTTAATAGTAATCGTGTGATGCCAGATAATAGTAATCGTGTGATCCCAGTTAATAGTAATCGTGTGATGCAAGATAATAGTAATCACGTGATCCCAGATAATAGTAACCGTGTGTTCCCAGATAATAGTAATCGTGTGATCCCAGATAATAGTAATCGTGTGATCTAAGATAATAGTAATCGTGTGATGC
The DNA here is from genome assembly GCF_050947455.1 of Rhinoderma darwinii. NCBI lineage: Eukaryota > Metazoa > Chordata > Amphibia > Anura > Rhinodermatidae > Rhinoderma > Rhinoderma darwinii. The sequence goes on from NW_027464121.1 coordinate 111,475, forward strand.
CAGATAATAGTAATTGTGTGATCCCAGATAATAGTAATAGTGTGATCCCAGATAATAGTAACCGTGTGATCCCAGATAATAGTAATCGTGTGATTCCAGATAATAGTAATCGTGTGATCCCAGATAATAGTAATCATGTGATCCCAGATAATAGTAATCGAGTGATCCCAGATAATAGTAATCATGTGATCCCAGATAATAGTAATAGTGTGATCCCAGATAATAGTAACCGTGCGATCCCAGATAATAGTAATCATGTGATTCCAAATAATAGTAACTGTGTGCTCCCAGATAGTAGTAATCGTGTGATCCCGGATAATAGTAATCGTGTGATCCCAGATAATAGTATTCATGTTATCCCATTTAATAGTAATCGTCTGATCCCAGATAATAGTAATCGTGTAATCCCAGATAATAGTAATCGTGTGATCCCAGATAATAGTAATCGTGTGATCTAAGATAATAGTAATCGTGTGATCCAAGATAATAGTAATCGTGTGATCTAAGATAATAGTAATCGTGTGATCCCAGATAATAGTAATAGTGTGATCCCAGATAATAGTAACCGTGTGATCCCAGATAATAGTAATCGTGTGATTCCAGATAATAGTAATCGTGTGATCCCAGATAATAGTAATCATGTGATCCCAGATAATAGTAATCGAGTGATCCCAGATAATAGTAATCATGTGATCCCAGATAATAGTAATAGTGTGATCCCAGATAATAGTAACCGTGCGATCCCAGATAATAGTAATCATGTGATTCCAAATAATAGTAACTGTGTGCTCCCAGATAATAGTAATCGTGTGATCCCGGATAATAGTAATCGTGTGATCCCAGATAATAGTATTCATGTTATCCCATTTAATAGTAATCGTCTGATCCCAGATAATAGTAATCGTGTAATCCCAGATAATAGTAATCGTGTGATCCCAGATAATAGTAATCGTGTGATCTAAGATAATAGTAATCGTGTGATCCAAGATAATAGTAATCGTGCGATCCCAGATAATAGTAATCCTGTGATCCCAAATAATAGTAACTGTGTGATCCCAGATAATAGTAATCGTGTGATCCCAGATAATAGTAATCGTGTGATCCCAGATAATAGTAATCGTGTGATCCCAGATAATAGTAATCGTGTGATCCCAGATAATAATAATCGTGTGATCCCAGATAATAGTAATCGTGTGATCTCAAATAATAGCAATTGTGTGATCCCATGTAATAGTAATTGTGTGATCCCAGATAATAGTAATCGTGTGATCTCAAATAATAGCAATTGTGTGATCCCATGTAATAGTAATTGTGTGATACCAGATAATAGTAACCGTGTGATCCCAGATAATAGTAATCGTCTGATCTCAGATAATAGTAACCGTGTGATAGCAGATAATAGTAATCTGTGATAGCAGATAATAGTAATTGTCACGGTCACAGGGTATGTGGACTCACTAGGCCGCTCCGCTGTAGGCGGGAGGCAGTTGACCAAGTAACAGTCTATACGAAAGTCAATAGCAGATAGTAACACTTGGGTACCTGAACTAGTCCAGATGGTGGCTGTGGCTTCAGCACGGATGGAGGCCGGTGTGGCAGGTAGCGCCAGACGTGGCGGGCAGTATCCGATGTGGCAAAAGACACTGGATGTGGCAGAAGACACTGGATGTGGCAAACGACAGCAGGTGCAGTAGACACGACTCTAACACTAGTAGGCACAGGAACAAGAACAATACGGGATACAGGAACGGGTAACCGGGCACGGGTGACAACTGGAACGGGGAACACTAAGGGACCATTTGCAAGACAGACTGGGATAAACTAACAACGCTCAGGCAAGGATCAGGGGCCTTCTTATTGACCAGGAAATTGTGGCAGTTGATGATGATGACGATTTCCTTTGTGCCAGGGACACAGCAGACCGGAGCGGAAATAAGGACAGCCAGACTTTGGTACCTAGAAGATACTGAGGCGGCTCTCTTCTCCTAGTATCTGCCTTTCACTTCATGCGATCTACCGCCAGCCAAATATAGGACCGGGTCTGTTGCCAGATTTGCAGGAAGTCCCCATATGCAGAGTCAGCAGCGGGTACCTGAGATGAAGTCGACACAGGAAGAGGGACTCTAGAATGTTGACTATATACAATGTGAAATGGAGTGGAAGTGGTGGACTCACTTGTGTGGTTGTTGTATGAGAACTTTGCCCATGGAAGAAGCTGTACCCAGTTATCGTGCTGTGAAGAGATGAAGTGGTGGAGATAATTGTAATGCCGGGGTAGGGAGACAGACAGGTGAGCACTAATCTACCCGCCACTCAGTCCCTGCCTACTTGCAACGGCCCGTCCTAGGCGACGGCGTACAACTGGGCGACGGTCCCTACGCTCACTATGTGCATGACAGACAAACAGACAAGGGTACACAGAAGCTAGGGGAATGGGGCAGTTGCCCATGGCAACACCGTGAGCAACAAGAGTAGTGAGCGAGCCGAGTCAAACCAGGAATGTACGAGGTACCAAACGCAGAACAGGAAGACTAGTGAACGAGCCGAGTCAAACCAGGAGTGTACGAGGTACCAAGCGCAGATCAGGAGAGTAGTCAGTAAGCCATGGTCTATATAGAGCAGAGGACAAAAGTACAAGCAGCAGCAGCAGCAGAGCCAGGAAACAGGAGAATCACAGGCAAAGGAGGAGCAGGAAATGAGGGTATAAATAGACAGAGGGCGGGAGCTAGCTCCGTCTGGCCAGGCTGTGTTAGGCTCTCCCACTCCTCAGCCTCCCAGCCTGATTGGTAGAAGGAGGGGTCACTCGATCAGACTTAGGAGCAGGTGCAGACTGACTAACCACGGGCGTCGACACAGAAGCTGTGTCTGGCAGATCCTTTACAATAATTCTCCATGATCTGGTAAATCCTCTCAACTTGCCCATTGGACTGGGGGACATATGCTGAGGAAAAGTCCAATCTCACATCCAGGAGTTTACAGAGGGCTCTCCAGAACTTTGACGTAAACTGAACACCCCGATCTGACACAATGTGAAGAGGCAAGCCATTCAAGCGGAAGATGTGCTGAATGAAGAGACTCGCCAGACGAGGAGCAGAAGGTAGGCCAGTCAGCAGGATAAAATGAGACATCTTTGAGAACCGGTCCACCACCACCCAGATGGTGTTGCATCCTGCTGAGGGAGGAAGGAATGTCTGTGACGAAGTCAATTGCGATGTTGTAAAGGATCTGCCAGGCACAGCTTCGGGGTTAACTCCCATAATTAATCAGTCAGCACCTGAATCTACATCCCTGAGACTGACTCCAGCTTCCACCACTCAGGCTGGCAGGCTTAGGAGTGGGAGAGCCTATCGCAGCCTGGCCAGACTCAGCTAGCTCCCGCCCTCTGTCTATTTATACCTGCATTTCCTGTTCCTCCTTGCTTGTTATTCTTTTTCGTGTGGTTTCCTGGCCCAGCTACAGCTCCTTCTATTTTGTTCCTGCTCCATACAGACCCTGGCTTACTGACTACTCTTCTGCTCTTCGTTTGGTACCTCGCACACTCCTGGCTTGACTCGGCTCGTTCACCACTCTGGTTGCTCACGGTGTTGCCGTGGGCAACTGCCCCTTTCCCTTGCTTGTATTCCCTTGTATGTTTGTCGTGTTTGTCGTGCACTTACTGAGCGCAGGGACCGCTGCCCAGTTGTACCCCGTCGCCTAGGGCGGGTCGTTGCAAGTAGGCAGGGACAGAGTGGCGGGTAGACTAGGGCTCACTTGTCCGTTTCCCTACCCCCCGTCATTACATAATCACAAGCCCATACCTAGTCTACCCTGGTCCCTGACACCACTATGGACCCCCGTGAGACCCTGGCTCAGCAAATGCAGGGTCTCTCCCTACAGGTCCAGGCCCTGGCTCAGAGGGTCAACCAGCCTGATGCTACCTTGGTAGTTCCCCTCACCTCACCTCTTGAACCCCACCTCAAGTTGCCCGACCGGTTCTCAGGGGACCGGAGGGCTTTTCTCTCCTTTCGGGAGAGTTGTAGGCTTTACTTTCATTTAAAGCCTCATTCCTCAGGTTCTGAGAGCCAGCGGGTGGGTATAATTATGTCCCGGCTCCAGGAAGGGCCCCAAGAGTGAGCCTTCTCCTTGGCTCCTGACGCCTCTGAACTTTCCTCCGTTGATTGTTTCTTTTCTGCTTTCTGACTTATTTATGACGAGACTGACAGGACTGCCTTTGCCGAGATTCAGCTGGTGACCTTACGTCAGGGTAAGAGACCTGTTGAGGAGTATTGTTCTGACTTTAGGAAGTGGTGCGTAGCTTCTCGGTGGAATGACCCTGCCTTAAGGTGACAGTTTAGGTTGGGTCTGTCGAATGCCCTGAAAGACCTGCTAGTTAGCTATCCCTCTTCTGACTCCCTAGACCAGGTTATGGCTTTAGCGGTACGACTTGACCGACGTCTCAGGGAACGACAACGTGAACGTTTATGTGTTTTCTCCTCCGACTCCCCCATGATGCCTCCCGAAGTTCCGTTGCTTCGTTCCTCCCCTAAAGACTCAGAGATACCTATGCAACTCGGGGCCTCCGTGTCCCCCCAACAACGTAGAGAATTCTGCAGGAAGAATGATCTCTGCTTCTACTGTGGGGATGACAAGCATCAAGTGAACAACTGTCCTAAGCGTAAGAATGCAGCCAGAGAACTTCCGCGCCTAAGTGATCATCGGGGAGGTCACTTGGGCGCACAGGTATTTCCCGTAAATAGAAAACGTACTAAGATCTTGCTTCCCTTTCAGGTCTCTTTTGGTGGTAGGTCTGCTACCGGCAGTGCCTTCGTGGATTCAGGGTCCTCTACTAATATCATGTCTGTGGAATTTGCTATGTCTCTTGATATGCCTCTGATTCATTTGCCTAAACCTGTCCCGGTAGTGGGTATCGACTCCACTCCTCTTGCTAATGGTTATTTTACACAGCATACCCCTGTTTTTGAACTCCTTGTTGGCTCCATGCATTTGGAGCAGTGCTCTGTACTGGTGATGCAGGGATTATCGTCCGATTTGGTTTTAGGCCTTCCCTTATTGCAGTTGCATAATCCCACGTTTGACTGGAATACTGGGGATCTTACCAAATGGGGTAATGAATGCTTGACGTCATGTTTTTCTGTTAATTCTATTTCTCTCCCTGAGGAGGTGAACACGCTACCTGAGTTTGTTCAGGACTTCGCTGATGTTTTCTCTAAGGAGTCCTCCGAAGTGTTACCTCCTCATAGAGAATACGATTGCGCTATCGATTTGGTACCAGGAGCTAAGCTCCCTAAGGGTAGGATATTTAATCTTTCTTGTCCCGAATGTGAAGCCATGAGAGAGTATATCCAGGAATGCCTGGCCAAGGGTTACATGCGTCCCTCTACTTCTCCGGTAGGTGCTGGCTTCTTCTTCGTAGAGAAGAAGGATGGTGGTCTTAGGCCATGCATTGACTACCGTAGCCTGAATAAGGTCACGGTAAGGAACCAGTATCCCCTTCCTTTGATTCCTGATCTCTTCAATCAGGTTCAGGGGGCCCAATGGTTCTCTAAGTTGGATCTACGGGGGGCTTATAACCTTATCCGCATCAAAGAGGGGGATGAGGGGAAGACTGCGTTTAACTCGCCCGAAGGCCATTTCGAAACTATTGGTGGCCTGGGTTGCTTAAAGACGTTACAGGCAGAGGTTGGAGCAAGGGAAAATTCAGCGAGGGAAATAAAGGAGACCCAATCATATTGACAGTCAGAGATAAAACACCTTAAATATTGTTCTAGAGACTGATTAGTCCTCTCAGTTTGGCCATTAGTTTCAGGATGGAAGGCCGAGGAGAAGGACAGATCAATCTCCAACTTCTCACAGAAGGCTCTCCAAAACAATGATCAAATTGTACCCCTCTATCAGAAACTATATTGACAGGGACCCCATGGAGACGCAGGATGTGTTTGACAAACAAGGTAGCTAACGTCTTAGCATTGGGTAGTTTCTTGAGGGGCACCAAGTGGCACATCTTAGTGAAGCGGTCTACCCACACCACCGACTTGCCTTGAGATGGAGGCAGATCGGTGATAAAATCCATGGAGATATGGGTCCAAGGTCTCTGGGGAATGGGCAAAGAACATAGTAAGCCCGCTGGTCGGGACCTGGGAGTCTTGGACCTAGCACAAATTTCACAAGCGGCGACGTAGGCCTTAACGTCTTTAAGCAACCCAGGCCACCAATAGTCTCTGGCAATGAGGTGCTTGGTACCCAGGACGCCTGGATGACCAGATAGTGCAGAGTCATGATTTTCCCTAAGTACCCTTAGTCGGAATTGCAGGGAACCAAACAGCTTGTTCTCAGGAAGGTTCCCGGGAGCTGAACCTTGATCAGCCGCAATTTCGGAGACTAAGTCAGAATCAACAGAGGAAATGATTATACCTGGGGCAAAACACAAGCAGGGTCTTCCTCCGCAGGAGATCTGGCCATGAAGCTACGCGACAGCGCATCAGCCTTAATATTTTTAGACCCAGCCCTATAGGTGACCAAAAAGTTGAATCTAGTAAAGAATAGCGCCCATCGAGCTTGTCTCGGGTTTAGACTCCGGTCAGATTCTAGGAAAACCAGATTCTTGTGGTTGGTAAGGACCGTTACCTGTTGCCTAGCCCCCTCCAGGAAGTGGCGCCACTCTTCAAATGCCCATTTCGGAGGAGTCAACCTCCACGATGAATGGTTCCATTTGGTTAGGCTGAATCAGCACTGGGGCCGAGATAAAGCACTTCTTAAGGACCTCAAAAGCCTGGACAGCCTCCGGAGGCCAGTGGAGGAGATCAGCACCTTTGCGAGTGAGATCCGTAAGAGGCTTAGCGATGACCGAGAAGTTAGCAATAAATCTCCTGTAATAATTAGCAAACCCCAGGAAGCACTGTAACGCCTTCAGGGAGGCAGGTTGGACCCATTCCGCCACAGCCTGAACCTTGGCAGGGTCCATGCGGAATTCATGAGGAGTGAGGATTTGACCCAAAAGTGGTATCTCCTGCACCCCAAACACACATTTTTCGGTTTTAGCAAACAGTTTGTTTTCCCGAAGGACCTGGAGCACCTTCCTGACATGCTCCACGTGGGAGGACCAGTCCTTGGAAAACACCAGTATGTCATCAAGGTACACTACAAGAAATACCCCCAGGTAATCTCTTAAAATCTCATTTATGAAATTCTGGAAGACCGCGGGAGCATTACACAACCCAAAGGGCATGACGAGGTATTCGAAATGACCTTCGGGCGTGTTAAACGCAGTCTTCCACTCATCCCCCTCTCTGATGCGGATAAGGTTATAAGCCCTGTAACTGTGTGATCCCAGATAATAGTAACCGTGTGATACCAGATAATAGTAACCGTGTGATACCAGATAATAGTAACCGTGTGATCCCAGATAATAGTAATCATGTGATCCCAGATAATAGTAATCGTGTGATCCCAGATAATAGTAACCGTGTGATCCCAGATAATAATAACTGTGTGATACAAGATAATAGTAACCGTGTGATACCAGATAATAATAACCATGTGATCCCAGATAATAGTAATCGTGTGATCCCAGATAATAGTAACCGTGTGTTCCCAGATAATAGTAACTGTGTGATACCAGATAATAGTAACCGTGTGATCCCAGATAATAGTAATCATGTGATCCCAGATAATAGTAATCGTGTGATCCCAGATAATAGTAACTGTGTGATCCCAGATAATAGTAATCGTGTGATACCAGATAATAGTAACCGTGTGATCCCAGACAATAGTAATCGTGTGATCCCAGATAATAGTAATCGTGTGATACCAGATAATAGTAACCGTGTGATCCCAGATAATAGTGATCGTGTGATCCCAGATAATAGTAATCGTGTGATCTCAGATAATAGTAATCATGTGATGCCAGATAATAGTAATCATGTGATCCCAGACAATAGTAATCATGTGATCCCAGATAATAGTAATCGTGTGATCCCAGATAATAGTAATCATGTGATCACAGATAATAGTAATCGGGTGATACCAGATAATAGTAATCGTGTGATATCAGATAATAGTAATCGTGTGATCCCAGATAATAGTAACCGTGAGATCCCATATAATAGTAATCGTGTGATCCCAGATAATCGTAATCGTGTGATCCCAGACAATAGTATTCATGTGATCCCAGATAATAGTAACCGTGTGATCCCAGATAATAGTAATCGTGTGTTCCCCAGATAATAGTAATTGTGTGATCCCGGATATTAGTAATCGTTTTATCCCAAATAATAGTAATCGTGTGATTTTAGATAATAGTAACCGTGTGATCCCAAATAATAGTAATCGTGTGATCTCAGATAATAGTAATCGTGTGATACCAGATAATAGTAACCATGTGATCCCAGGTCCAGTTTAGATACACCACATCCAAAGCCTTACCCAGGTCCAGTCTAGATACACCTCATCAAGAGCGTTACAGTTGATTCTGCAGCAGCATCGGCGTTTGCAGGTAAGTAGCTACATCGACTGCAGAATCATCTGTAGCCTCTGGTGCCGATGTGTCCTCGCTCGTCTGACACGATGCAGAACCTGTGAGTGACGTCACAGCGTGATCTCTGGAGAACACGCTGTGTGTCTGCACTGCCAGAAGCTGGGCGTTGTGAAGAGAAGTGGGTGATACTTCTATACACAACGCCCAGCTAGTAAATGTAGTAAACACGCCCCGATATACGCACATAATACACGGCCCGATGTACACACACAATACACGCCCCGATGTACGCACATAATACACGCCCCGATGTACACACACAATACACGCCCCGATGTACGCACATAATACACGCCCCGATGTACACACATAATACACGCCCCGATGTACACACATAATACACGCCCCGATGTACGCACATAATACACGCCCCGATGTACGCACATAATACACGCCCCGATGTACGCACATAATACACGCCCCGATGTACGCACATAATACACGCCCCGATGTACACACATAATACACGCCCCGATGTACGCACATAATACACGCCCCGATGTACACACATAATACACGCCCCGATGTACGCACATAATACACGCCCCGATGTACGCACATAATACACGCCCCGATGTACACACATAATACACGCCCCGATGTACGCACATAATACACGCCCCGATGTACGCACATAATACACGCCCCGATGTACACACATAATACACGCCCCGATGTACGCACCTAATACACGCCCCGATGTACGCACATAATACACGCCCCGATGTACGCACATAATACACGCCCCGATGTACGCACATAATACACGCCCCGATGTACACACATAATACACGCCCAGATGTAACACACATAATACACGCCCCGATGTACACACATAATACACGCCTTGATGTACACATATAATACACGCCCCGATGTACGCACATAATACACGCCCCGATGTAACACACATAATACACGCCCCGATGTACGCACATAATACACGCCCCGATGTACACACATAATACACGCCCAGATGTACGCACATAATACACGCCCCGATGTACGCACATAATACACGCCCCGATGTACGCACATAATACACGCCCCGATGTACGCACATAATACACGCCCCGATGTACACACATAATACACGCCCCGATGTACGCACATAATACACGTCCCGATGTACGCACATAATACACGCCCCGATGTACACACATAATACACGCCCCGATGTACGCACATAATACACGCCCCGATGTACGCACATAATACACGCCCCGATGTACGCACATAATACACGCCCCGATGTAACACACATAATACACGCCCCGATGTACGCACATAATACACGCCCCGATGTACACACATAATACACGCCCCGATGTACGCACATAATACACGCCCCGATGTACGCACATAATACACGCCCCGATGTAACACACATAATACACGCCCCGATGTACGCACATAATACACGCCCCGATGTACGCACATAATACACGCCCCGATGTACACACATAATACACGCCCCGATGTACGCACATAATACACGCCCCGATGTACACACATAATACACACCCCGATGTACGCACATAATACACGCCCCGATGTACGCACATAATACACGCCCCGATGTACACACATAATACACGCCCCGATGTACACACATAATACACGCCCCGATGTACGCACATAATACACGCCCCGATGTACGCACATAATACACGCCCCGATGTAACACACATAATACACGCCCCGATGTACGCACATAATACACGCCCCGATGTACGCACATAATACACGCCCCGATGTACGCACATAATACACGCCCCGATGTACGCACATAATACACGCCCCGATGTACGCACATAATACACGCCCCGATGTACACACATAATACACGCCCCGATGTACGCACATAATACACGCCCCGATGTACACACATAATACACGCCCCGATGTACGCACATAATACACGCCCCGATGTACACACATAATACACACCCCGATGTACGCACATAATACACGCCCCGATGTACGCACATAATACACGCCCCGATGTACGCACATAATACACACCCCGATGTACACACATAATACACGCCCCGATGTACGCACATAATACACGCCCCGATGTACACACATAATACACGCCCCGATGTACGCACATAATACACGCCCCGATGTACGCACATAATACACGCCCCGATGTACGCACATAATACACGCCCCGATGTACGCACATAATACACGCCCCGATGTACACACATAATACACGCCCCGATGTACACACATAATACACGCCCCGATGTACGCACATAATACACGCCCCGATGTACGCACATAATACACGCCCCGATGTAACACACATAATACACGCCCCGATGTACGCACATAATACACGCCCCGATGTACGCACATAATACACGCCCCGATGTACACACATAATACACGCCCCGATGTACGCACATAATACACGCCCCGATGTACGCACATAATACACGCCCTGATGTACGCACATAATACACGCCCTGATGTACACACATAATACACGCCCCGATGTAACACACATAATACACGCCCCGATGTACACACATAATACACGCCCCGATGTACGCACATAATACACGCCCCGATGTACACACATAATACACGCCCCGATGTACACACATAATACACGCCCCGATGTACACACATAATACACGCCCCGATGTACACACATAATACACGCCCCGATGTACGCACATAATACACACCCCGATGTACGCACATAATACACGCCCAGATGTAACACATAATACACGCCCCGATGTACGCACATAATACACGCCCCGATGTACGCACATAATACACGCCCCGATGTACACACATAATACACGCCCCGATGTACGCACATAATACACGCCCCGATGTACGCACATAATACACGCCCCGATGTACGCACATAATACACGCCCCGATGTACGCACATAATACACGCCCCGATGTACGCACATAATACACGCCCCGATGTACGCACATAATACACGCCCCGATGTACGCACATAATACACGCCCCGATGTACGCACATAATACACGCCCTGATGTACACACATAATACACGCCCCGATGTAACACACATAATACACGCCCCGATGTACACACATAATACACGCCCCGATGTACGCACATAATACACGCCCCGATGTACGCATATAATACACGCCCCGATGTACGCACATAATACACGCCCCGATGTACACACATAATACACGCCCCGATGTACGCACATAATACACGCCCCGATGTACGCACATAATACACGCCCCGATGTACACACATAATACACGCCCCGATGTATGCACATAATACACGCCCCGATGTACGCACATAATACACGCCCCGATGTACGCACATAATACACGCCCTGATGTACACACATAATACACGCCCCGATGTAACACACATAATACACGCCCCGATGTACACACATAATACACGCCCCGATGTACGCACATAATACACGCCCTGATGTACACACATAATACACGCCCCGATGTAACACACATAATACACGCCCCGATGTACACACATAATACACGCCCCGATGTACGCACATAATACACGCCCCGATGTACGCATATAATACACGCCCCGATGTACGCACATAATACACGCCCCGATGTACACACATAATACACGCCCCGATGTACGCACATAATACACGCCCCGATGTACGCACATAATACACGCCCCGATGTACACACATAATACACGCCCCGATGTATGCACATAATACACGCCCCGATGTACGCACATAATACACGCCCCGATGTACACACATAATACACGCCCCGATGTACACACATAATACACGCCCCGATGTACACACACAATACACGCCCCGATGTACGCACATAATACACGCCCCGATGTACGCACATAATACACGCCCCGATGTACGCACATAATACACGCCCCGATGTACACACATAATACACGCCCCGATGTACACACACAATACACGCCCCGATGTACGCACATAATACACGCCCCGATGTACGCACATAATACACGCCCCGATGTACGCACATAATACACGCCCCGATGTACGCACACAATACACGCCCCGATGTACGCACATAATACACGCCCCGATGTACACACATAATACACGCCCAGATGTAACACACATAATACACGCCCCGATGTACACACATAATACACGCCTTGATGTACACATATAATACACGCCCCGATGTACGCACATAATACACGCCCCGATGTAACACACATAATACACGCCCCGATGTACGCACATAATACACGCCCCGATGTACACACATAATACACGCCCAGATGTACGCACATAATACACGCCCCGATGTACGCACATAATACACGCCCCGATGTACGCACATAATACACGCCCCGATGTACGCACATAATACACGCCCCGATGTACACACATAATACACGCCCCGATGTAACACACATAATACACGCCCAGATGTACGCACATAATACACGCCCCGATGTACGCACATAATACACGCCCCGATGTACGCACATAATACACGCCCCGATGTACGCACATAATACACGCCCCGATGTACGCACATAATACACGTCCCGATGTACGCACATAATACACGCCCCGATGTACACACATAATACACGCCCCGATGTACGCACATAATACACGCCCCGATGTACGCACATAATACACGCCCCGATGTACGCACATAATACACGCCCCGATGTAACACACATAATACACGCCCCGATGTACGCACATAATACACGCCCCGATGTACACACATAATACACGCCCCGATGTACGCACATAATACACGCCCCGATGTACGCACATAATACACGCCCCGATGTAACACACATAATACACGCCCCGATGTACGCACATAATACACGCCCCGATGTACGCACATAATACACGCCCCGATGTACACACATAATACACGCCCCGATGTACGCACATAATACACGCCCCGATGTACACACATAATACACACCCCGATGTACGCACATAATACACGCCCCGATGTACGCACATAATACACGCCCCGATGTACACACATAATACACGCCCCGATGTACACACATAATACACGCCCCGATGTACGCACATAATACACGCCCCGATGTACGCACATAATACACGCCCCGATGTAACACACATAATACACGCCCCGATGTACGCACATAATACACGCCCCGATGTACGCACATAATACACGCCCCGATGTACGCACATAATACACGCCCCGATGTACGCACATAATACACGCCCCGATGTACGCACATAATACACGCCCTGATGTACGCACATAATACACGCCCTGATGTACACACATAATACACGCCCCGATGTAACACACATAATACACGCCCCGATGTACACACATAATACACGCCCCGATGTACGCACATAATACACGCCCCGATGTACACACATAATACACGCCCCGATGTACACACATAATACACGCCCCGATGTACACACATAATACACGCCCCGATGTACGCACATAATACACGCCCCGATGTACGCACATAATACACGCCCCGATGTACACACATAATACACGCCCCGATGTACGCACATAATACACGCCCCGATGTACGCACATAATACACGCCCCGATGTACACACATAATACACGCCCCGATGTACGCACATAATACACGCCCCGATGTACGCACATAATACACGCCCCGATGTACGCACATAATACACGCCCCGATGTACACACATAATACACGCCCCGATGTACACACACAATACACGCCCCGATGTACGCACATAATACACGCCCCGATGTACGCACATAATACACGCCCCGATGTACGCACATAATACACGCCCCGATGTACGCACATAATACACGCCCCGATGTACGCACATAATACACGCCCCGATGTACGCACATAATACACGCCCCGATGTACGCACATAATACACGCCCCGATGTACGCACATAATACACGCCCCGATGTACGCACACAATACACGCCCCGATGTACGCACATAATACACGCCCCGATGTACGCACATAATACACGCCCCGATGTACGCACATAATACACGCCCCGATGTACGCACATAATACACGCCCCGATGTACGCACATAATACACGCCCCGATGTACGCACATAATACACGCCCCGATGTACGCACATAATACACGCCCCGATGTACGCACATAATACACGCCCCGATGTACACACATAATACACGCCCCGATGTACACACATAATACACGCCCCGATGTACACACACAATACACGCCCAGATGTACACACACAATACACGCCCCGATGTACGCACATAATACACGCCCCGATGTACGCACATAATACACGCCCCGATGTACACACATAATACACGCCCTGATGTAACACACATAATACACGCCCCGATGTACACACATAATACACGCCCCGATGTAACACACATAATACACGCCCAGATGTAACACACATAATACACGCCCCGATGTACGCACATAATACACGCCCCGATGTACGCACATAATACACGCCCCGATGTAATACACATAATACACGCCCCGATGTACACACATAATACACGTCCCGATGTACACACATAATACACGCCCCGATGTACACACATAATACACGCCCCGATGTACACACATAATACACGCCCCGATGTACGCACATAATACACGCCCCGATGTACACACATAATACACGCCCCGATGTACACACATAATACACGCCCAGATGTAATACACATAATACACGCCCCGATGTACGCACATAATACACGCCCCGATGTACACACATAATACACGCCCCGATGTACGCACATAATACACGCCCCGATGTATGCACATAATACACGCCCCGATGTAACACACATAATACACGCCCAGATGTAACACACATAATACACGCCCCGATGTACACACATAATACACGCCCCGATGTACGCACATAATACACGCCCCGATGTACACACATAATACACGCCCCGATGTACACACATAATACACGCCCAGATGTACGCACATAATACACGCCCCGATGTACGCACATAATACACGCCCCGATGTACGCACATAATACACGCCCCGATGTACGCACATAATACACGCCCCGATGTACGCACATAATACACGCCCCGATGTACACACATAATACACGCCCAGATGTAACACACATAATACACGCCCCGATGTACACACATAATACACGCCCCGATGTACGCACATAATACACGCCCCGATGTACGCACACAATACACGCCCCGATGTACGCACATAATACACGCCCCGATGTACACACATAATACACGCCCCGATGTACACACATAATACACGCCCAGATGTAACACACATAATACACGCCCAGATGTAACACACATAATACACGCCCCGATGTACACACATAATACACGCCCTGATGTACGCACATAATACACGCCCCGATGTACACACATAATACACGTCCCGATGTACACACATAATACACGCCCCGATGTACGCACATAATACACGCCCCGATGTACGCACATAATACACGCCCCGATGTACGCACATAATACACGCCCCGATGTACGCACATAATACACGCCCCGATGTACGCACATAATACACGCCCCGATGTAATACACATAATACACGCCCCGATGTACGCACATAATACACGCCCCGATGTACACACATAATACACGCCCCGATGTACGCACATAATACACGCCCCGATGTACGCACATAATACACGCCCCGATGTAACACACATTATACACGCCCAGATGTAACACACATAATACACGCCCCGATGTACACACATAATACACGCCCCGATGTACGCACATAATACACGCCCCGATGTACACACATAATACACGCCCCGATGTACACACATAATACACGCCCAGATGTAGGCACATAATACACGCCCCGATGTACGCACATAATACACGCCCCGATGTACGCACATAATACACGCCCCGATGTACACACATAATACACGCCCCGATGTACACACATAATACACGCCCCGATGTACGCACATAATACACGCCCCGATGTACGCACATAATACACGCCCCGATGTACGCACATAATACACGCCCCAATGTACGCACACAATACACGCCCCGATGTACACACATAATACACGCCCCGATGTAACACACATAATACACGCCCCGATGTACGCACATAATACACGCCCCGATGTACGCACATAATACACGCCCCGATGTACGCACATAATACACGCCCCGATGTACGCACATAATACACGCCCCGATGTACACACATAATACACGCCCCGATGTAACACACATAATACACGCCCCGATGTAACACACATAATACACGCCCCGATGTACGCACATAATACACGCCCCGATGTACGCACATAATACACGCCCCGATGTACGCACATAATACACGCCCCGATGTACGCACATAATACACGCCCCGATGTACACACATAATACACGCCCCGATGTAACACACATAATACACGCCCCGATGTACACACATAATACACGCCCCGATGTACGCACATAATACACGCCCCGATGTACACACATAATACACGCCCCGATGTACACACATAATACACGCCCCGATGTACGCACATAATACACGCCCCGATGTAACACACATAATACACGCCCCGATGTACACACATAATACACGCCCCGATGTACACACATAATACACGCCCAGATGTAACACACATAATACACGCCCAGATGTAACACACATAATACACGCCCCGATGTACACACACAATACACGCCCAGATGTAACACACATAATACACGCCCCGATGTACGCACATAATACACGCCCCGATGTACACACATAATACACGCCTTGATGTACACACATAATACACGCCCCGATGTACGCACATAATACACGCCCCGATGTACACACATAATACACGCCCCGATGTACGTACATAATACACGCCCCGATGTACGCACATAATACACGCCCAGATGTACACACATAATACACGCCCCGATGTACACACATAATACATGCCCCAATGTACGCACATAATACACGCCCCGATGTACGCACATAATACACGCCCCGATGTACGCACATAATACACGCCCCGATGTACGCACATAATACACGCCCCGATGTACGCACATAATACACGCCCCGATGTACGCACATAATACACGCCCCGATGTACGCACATAATACACGCCCCGATGTACGCACATAATACACGCCCCGATGTACACACATAATACACGCCCAGATGTAACACACACAATACACGCCCCGATGTACGCACATAATACACGCCCCGATGTACGCACATAATACACGCCCCGATGTACGCACATAATACACGCCCCGATGTACGCACACAATACACGCCCCGATGTACACACATAATACACGCCCCGATGTACGCACATAATACACGCCCAGATGTAACACATAATACACGCCCTGATGTACACACACAATACACGCCCCGATGTACACACATAATACATGCCCCAATGTACGCACATAATACACGCCCCGATGTACACACATAATACACGTCCAGTTGTACACACATAATACACGCCCCGATGTACGCACATAATACACGCCCCGATGTACGCACATAATACACGCCCCGATGTACGCACATAATACACGCCCCGATGTAACACACATAATACACGCCCCGATGTACGCACATAATACACGCCCCGATGTACACACATAATACACGCCCCGATGTACGCACATAATACACGCCCCGATGTACGCACATAATACACGCCCCGATGTAACACACATAATACACGCCCCGATGTACGCACATAATACACGCCCCGATGTACGCACATAATACACGCCCCGATGTACACACATAATACACGCCCCGATGTACGCACATAATACACGCCCCGATGTACACACATAATACACACCCCGATGTACGCACATAATACACGCCCCGATGTACGCACATAATACACGCCCCGATGTACACACATAATACACGCCCCGATGTACACACATAATACACGCCCCGATGTACGCACATAATACACGCCCCGATGTACGCACATAATACACGCCCCGATGTAACACACATAATACACGCCCCGATGTACGCACATAATACACGCCCCGATGTACGCACATAATACACGCCCCGATGTACGCACATAATACACGCCCCGATGTACGCACATAATACACGCCCCGATGTACGCACATAATACACGCCCCGATGTACGCACATAATACATGCCCTGATGTACGCACATAATACACGCCCTGATGTACACACATAATACACGCCCCGATGTAACACACATAATACACGCCCCGATGTACACACATAATACACGCCCCGATGTACGCACATAATACACGCCCCGATGTACGCACATAATACACGCCCCGATGTACACACATAATACACGCCCCGATGTACACACATAATACACGCCCCGATGTACGCACATAATACACGCCCCGATGTACGCACATAATACACGCCCCGATGTACACACATAATACACGCCCCGATGTACACACATAATACACGCCCCGATGTACACACATAATACACGCCCCGATGTACACACATAATACACGCCCCGATGTACACACATAATACACGCCCCGATGTACACACATAATACACGCCCCGATGTACGCACATAATACACGCCCCGATGTACGCACATAATACACGCCCCGATGTACGCACATAATACACGCCCCGATGTACGCACATAATACACGCCCCGATGTACGCACATAATACACGCCCCGATGTACGCACATAATACACGCCCCGATGTACGCACATAATACACGCCCCGATGTACGCACATAATACACGCCCCGATGTACGCACATAATACACGCCCTGATGTACGCACATAATACACGCCCTGATGTACACACATAATACACGCCCCGATGTAACACACATAATACACGCCCCGATGTACACACATAATACACGCCCCGATGTACGCACATAATACACGCCCCGATGTACACACATAATACACGCCCCGATGTACACACATAATACACGCCCCGATGTACACACATAATACACGCCCCGATGTACGCACATAATACACGCCCCGATGTACGCACATAATACACGCCCCGATGTACACACATAATACACGCCCCGATGTACGCACATAATACACGCCCCGATGTACGCACATAATACACGCCCCGATGTACACACATAATACACGCCCCGATGTACGCACATAATACACGCCCCGATGTACGCACATAATACACGCCCCGATGTACACACATAATACACGCCCCGATGTACACACATAATACACGCCCCGATGTACACACACAATACACGCCCCGATGTACGCACATAATACACGCCCCGATGTACGCACATAATACACGCCCCGATGTACGCACATAATACACGCCCCGATGTACGCACATAATACACGCCCCGATGTACGCACATAATACACGCCCCGATGTACGCACATAATACACGCCCCGATGTACGCACATAATACACGCCCCGATGTACGCACATAATACACGCCCCGATGTACGCACACAATACACGCCCCGATGTACGCACATAATACACGCCCCGATGTACGCACATAATACACGCCCCGATGTACGCACATAATACACGCCCCGATGTACGCACATAATACACGCCCCGATGTACGCACATAATACACGCCCCGATGTACGCACATAATACACGCCCCGATGTACGCACATAATACACGCCCCGATGTACGCACATAATACACGCCCCGATGTACACACATAATACACGCCCCGATGTACACACATAATACACGCCCCGATGTACACACACAATACACGCCCCGATGTACGCACTTAATACACGCCCCGATGTACACACATAATACACGCCCCGATGTAACACACATAATACACGCCCAGATGTAACACACATAATACACGCCCCGATGTACGCACATAATACACGCCCCGATGTACGCACATAATACACGCCCCGATGTAATACACATAATACACGCCCCGATGTACACACATAATACACGCCCCGATGTACACACACAATACACGCCCAGATGTAACACACATAATACACGCCCCGATGTACACACATAATACACGCCCCGATGTACACACATAATACACGCCCCGATGTACGCACATAATACACGCCCCGATGTACACACATAATACACGTCCCGATGTACGCACATAATACACGCCCCGATGTAACACACATAATACACGCCCCGATGTACGCACATAATACACGCCCCGATGTACACACATAATACACGTCCCGATGTACACACATAATACACGCCCCGATGTAACACACATAATACACGCCCCGATGTACGCACATAATACACGCCCCGATGTACGCACATAATACACGCCCCGATGTACGCACATAATACACGCCCCGATGTACGCACATAATACACGCCCCGATGTACACACATAATACACGCCCAGATGTAACACACATAATACACGCCCCGATGTACACACATAATACACGCCCCGATTTACGCACATAATACACGCCCCGATGTACGCACACAATACACGCCCCGATGTACGCACATAATACACGCCCCGATGTACACACATAATACACGCCCAGATGTAACACACATAATACACGCCCAGATGTAACACACATAATACACGCCCCGATGTACACACATAATACACGCCCTGATGTACGCACATAATACACGCCCCGATGTACACACATAATACACGTCCCGATGTACACACATAATACACGCCCCGATGTAACACACATAATACACGCCCCGATGTACACACATAATACACGCCCCGATGTAACACATAATACACACCCCGATGTACGCACATAATACACGCCCCGATGTACACACATAATACACGCCCCGATGTAACACTCATAATACACGCCCCGATGTAACACACATAATACACGCCCAGATGTAACACACATAATACACGCCCAGATGTAACACACATAATACACGCCCCGATGTACACACATAATACACGCCCTGATGTACGCACATAATACACGCCCCGATGTACACACATAATACACGTCCCGATGTACACACATAATACACGCCCCGATGTACGCACATAATACACGCCCCGATGTACGCACATAATACACGCCCCGATGTAATACACATAATACACGCCCCGATGTACGCACATAATACACGCCCCGATGTACACACATAATACACGCCCCGATGTACGCACATAATACACGCCCCGATGTACACACATAATACACGCCCCGATGTAACACACATAATACACGCCCAGATGTAACACACATAATACACGCCCCGATGTACACACATAATACACGCCCCGATGTACGCACATAATACACGCCCCGATGTACACACATAATACACGCCCCGATGTACACACATAATACACGCCCAGATGTACGCACATAATACACGCCCCGATGTACGCACATAATACACGCCCCGATGTACGCACATAATACACGCCCCGATGTACGCACATAATACACGCCCCGATGTACGCACATAATACACGCCCCGATGTACACACATAATACACGCCCAGATGTAACACACATAATACACGCCCCGATGTACACACATAATACACGCCCCGATGTACGCACATAATACACGCCCCGATGTACGCACACAATACACGCCCCGATGTACGCACATAATACACGCCCCGATGTACACACATAATACACGCCCCGATGTACACACATAATACACGCCCAGATGTAACACACATAATACACGCCCAGATGTAACACACATAATACACGCCCCGATGTACACACATAATACACGCCCTGATGTACGCACATAATACACGCCCCGATGTACACACATAATACACGTCCCGATGTACACACATAATACACGCCCCGATGTACGCACATAATACACGCCCCGATGTACGCACATAATACACGCCCCGATGTACGCACATAATACACGCCCCGATGTACGCACATAATACACGCCCCGATGTACGCACATAATACACGCCCCGATGTAATACACATAATACACGCCCCGATGTACGCACATAATACACGCCCCGATGTACACACATAATACACGCCCCGATGTACGCACATAATACACGCCCCGATGTACGCACATAATACACGCCCCGATGTAACACACATAATACACGCCCAGATGTAACACACATAATACACGCCCCGATGTACACACATAATACACGCCCCGATGTACGCACATAATACACGCCCCGATGTACACACATAATACACGCCCCGATGTACACACATAATACACGCCCAGATGTACGCACATAATACACGCCCCGATGTACGCACATAATACACGCCCCGATGTACGCACATAATACACGCCCCGATGTACACACATAATACACGCCCCGATGTACACACATAATACACGCCCCGATGTACGCACATAATACACGCCCCGATGTACGCACATAATACACGCCCCGATGTACGCACATAATACACGCCCCGATGTACGCACACAATACACGCCCCGATGTACACACATAATACACGCCCCGATGTAACACACATAATACACGCCCCGATGTACGCACATAATACACGCCCCGATGTACGCACATAATACACGCCCCGATGTACGCACATAATACACGCCCCGATGTACGCACATAATACACGCCCCGATGTACACACATAATACACGCCCCGATGTAACACACATAATACACGCCCCGATGTAACACACATAATACACGCCCCGATGTACGCACATAATACACGCCCCGATGTACGCACATAATACACGCCCCGATGTACGCACATAATACACGCCCCGATGTACGCACATAATACACGCCCCGATGTACACACATAATACACGCCCCGATGTAACACACATAATACACGCCCCGATGTACACACATAATACACGCCCCGATGTACGCACATAATACACGCCCCGATGTACACACATAATACACGCCCCGATGTACACACATAATACACGCCCCGATGTACGCACATAATACACGCCCCGATGTAACACACATAATACACGCCCCGATGTACACACATAATACACGCCCCGATGTACACACATAATACACGCCCAGATGTAACACACATAATACACGCCCAGATGTAACACACATAATACACGCCCCGATGTACACACACAATACACGCCCAGATGTAACACACATAATACACGCCCCGATGTACGCACATAATACACGCCCCGATGTACACACATAATACACGCCTTGATGTACACACATAATACACGCCCCGATGTACGCACATAATACACGCCCCGATGTACACACATAATACACGCCCCGATGTACGTACATAATACACGCCCCGATGTACGCACATAATACACGCCCAGATGTACACACATAATACACGCCCCGATGTACACACATAATACATGCCCCAATGTACGCACATAATACACGCCCCGATGTACGCACATAATACACGCCCCGATGTACGCACATAATACACGCCCCGATGTACACACATAATACACGCCCCGATGTAACACACATAATACACGCCCAGATGTACACACATAATACACGCCCCGATGTACACACATAATACATGCCCCAATGTACGCACATAATACACGCCCCGATGTACGCACATAATACACGCCCCGATGTACGCACATAATACACGCCCCGATGTACGCACATAATACACGCCCCGATGTACGCACATAATACACGCCCCGATGTACGCACATAATACACGCCCCGATGTACGCACATAATACACGCCCCGATGTACACACATAATACACGCCCAGATGTACACACATAATACATGCCCCAATGTACGCACATAATACACGCCCCGATGTACGCACATAATACACGCCCCGATGTACGCACATAATACACGCCCCGATGTACGCACATAATACACGCCCCGATGTACACACATAATACACGCCCAGATGTAACACACACAATACACGCCCCGATGTACGCACATAATACACGCCCCGATGTACGCACATAATACACGCCCCGATGTACGCACATAATACACGCCCCGATGTACGCACACAATACACGCCCCGATGTACACACATAATACACGCCCCGATGTAACACACATAATACACGCCCCGATGTACACACATAATACACGCCCCGATGTACGCACATAATACACGCCCCGATGTACACACATAATACACACCCCGATGTACGCACATAATACACACCCCGATGTACACACATAATACACGCCCCGATGTACACACATAATACACGCCCCGATGTACACACATAATACACGCCCCGATGTACGCACATAATACACGCCCCGATGTACGCACATAATACACGCCCCGATGTACGCACATAATACACGCCCCGATGTACGCACATAATACACGCCCCGATGTACGCACATAATACACGCCCCGATGTACACACATAATACACGCCCAGATGTACACACATAATACATGCCCCAATGTACGCACATAATACACGCCCCGATGTACGCACATAATACACGCCCCGATGTACGCACATAATACACGCCCCGATGTACGCACATAATACACGCCCCGATGTACACACATAATACACGCCCAGATGTAACACACACAATACACGCCCCGATGTACGCACATAATACACGCCCCGATGTACGCACATAATACACGCCCCGATGTACGCACATAATACACGCCCCGATGTACGCACATAATACACGCCCCGATGTACGCACATAATACACGCCCCGATGTACGCACACAATACACGCCCCGATGTACGCACATAATACACGCCCCGATGTAACACACATAATACACGCCCCGATGTACACACATAATACACGCCCAGATGTAACACACACAATACACGCCCCGATGTACGCACATAATACACGCCCCGATGTACACACATAATACACGCCCCGATGTACACACATAATACACGCCCCGATGTACGCACATAATACACGCCCCGATGTACGCACATAATACACGCCCCGATGTACGCACATAATACACGCCCCGATGTACGCACACAATACACGCCCCGATGTACGCACATAATACACGCCCCGATGTAACACACATAATACACGCCCCGATGTACGCACATAATACACGCCCAGATGTACACACATAATACACGCCCCGATGTAACACACATAATACACGCCCCGATGTACACACATAATACACGCCCCGATGTACGCACATAATACACGCCCCGATGTAACACACATAATACACGCCCCGATGTACGCACATAATACACGCCCAGATGTACACACATAATACACGCCCCGATGTAACACACATAATACACGCCCCGATGTACACACATAATACACGCCCCGATGTACGCACATAATACACGCCCCGATGTACACACATAATACACGCCCCGATGTACGCACATAATACACGCCCCGATGTACGCACATAATACACGCCCCGATGTAACACACATAATACACGTCCAGTTGTACTTTTGCAAGCCTCATTTGCATAAATATAAAAATGGTCATAACTTGGCCAAAAATGCTCGTTTTTTAAAACTAAAAACGTTACTGTAATCTACATTGCAGCGCCGATCACAGGCAATAGCAGATAGGGGTGCAAAATCTGGTGACAGAGCCTCTTTAAGTATCAGAAATAAGGGTGTCTGTCACGGTACTTAATTCCTGCAGAACGCAGAAGCGTATATCATCCGGACCCGGGGATTTGTCCATTTTCGTTTTTTAGGCAGCGCTGCACTTCTTGCCGGGTTAAGCAGAGACATTTAATGGAGAACTTACTTTATCCCTAATTACGTCATGTGACATTGGATTTCCCTGTGTAAAGACGTTTATAGATCGGCCTCCTCCCCCATTACACCCGGATTATTTATAGGCGATTCTTCCCGTTTCTTCTTATCTTTGGAGCTGAGGGATATTTTTGGGTTATTTCCACTTTCTCTGGCGATGATTTTCTCTCTTTTCTTTGCTCCTTTATTTGTCTTTTACACAGATAATCATTTTTCTTTATAATAATTTGATGCCTCGTCACTATCGTCCGGCTTTGTTTCTTTTCATCATTTATTCCCCCCCTTACTGGTGTATTTATCGGTTTCGTCCCGTTTCTCGCTTGTTTATTCCCATCAGGTATATATATACATTGTATATATATATCACCTATTTAAGAGGCTTTTATAAATGTCCCACTTAGTTTGTGTATTTTTATTTTTGAGGACATTGTCCCGGTTTTTGGCCTTGAGGTCGTCCCTTAGCCCATGAGAATTGTCCTTTCTGAAGTTTTGTGTTTTTTTATCTCCTCCACCAAACATCGTATTATGGGACACATGGAAACGTATTACTTTGTGGTCACTACTTCCTAAGTGGCCCCCGACCTGCACTTGTGATATCCCGTCCATTCTATTGGCTATATTTCGGTCTAGATGTCCCCCTCCCCCCCTGTTGGGTTCTGCACCAGTTAATTGTCTTCAATTCTTGTCATAAACCTTTTACTTGTGGGACCTGCAGGTTTCTGCCTCCAGTTCATTTTCTGGTACTTAAACTGATGCTTAAAAAGTAATCTCCACGTAACGCCCCCAGCGCAGGAGCCCACGTCCGGCTTAACGGCTCCCAGTCAACACTGGTCTTGGTGGCACCTGGGGCTGGTAATGACTACCCATTTTTTTATTATCCATTGATTGGAGGGCGTTCAGTGATACTATTGGGTCGTGTCCTCCACCCCTGTTCACGTGAATTATTTTTAAACGTTTTTATTTACAGGTTAAGGCACAAGTCTGATGGGTGATGCTCCAGGTTATCTCACCGAGTCATCCAATATTAGAAGGATACCTGTATAACACCACAGAAAACACATGATGCTAAAGTGAAAAACTCAGCTCTGCTACATATGTAATACAGAATAAATCTGTGGCTGCGTAATGTGACGGGGCTATTCTCCATACACGGGGAGGTCATGGACCTGGAGGATAGACATTGGGCTATGGGTTTCTGGTGACCCCCTCAGCGTGTGCGCTCTCATGTCCAGGGTGTTGTATGATTGTGTAGTCTCACCTGTGTCCTGCTTATATTCTAGTCTCCCATCACATAAGACGTTCTTTGGACCTTGGTCACCATGGGGAACACAAGGAGCAGCAACAAAGCCCTCCAAGAGGTGGACGGCGCTGAGCTTCACCACATGAATATCTTACCGTTTCCGTATCGTCCGAGAACTGCTGACGCCAAGAAAAAGAAGAAGACGTCACCACGATTCCTGCATGGAGCAAAGGTAAAAGATTTCATATAAAAGAGAGAAACATCAAGTCACAATATTTACTGCTTCATCTTCCTCCAATCTACGACCCCAAAGGGTAAAGTAGGGGGAAACCGGGGAAAGAATAATTAGGTTCCACCCTCCCCTTACAAGTTTAATAGAAATGTATGAAGAGCAGCGGAGTGTTCTGGTCAGTTCTGTAGCCCCATCTGTGATCCCATCACTCGGGAGAAGGAAACGTTCTTAAATGTGCTCCCCTGTTCAGACATTCGTTCGCATTTTTACTGAAGAACAGACTGAAGAATAGACCTCAAATGATAACGAGACTTCTGGACATCGGATGGGTCTTCACTTCCAAGAAAAATACCCAAACTAAACACAGAGTGTAATGTCATAGGTGTCAAATGGCCGGAGCCTCATATAAACCCCATAACTAGAGCAGAACCATATAAATCAGGTAACGCACCAGACGAATATCCACTGAGGCCACCAGAAAAAGTACATGGAAGAATTCACAGCAAATACAACAATTATCTGATACAAAAAAGGACACAAATTAAAAACATTTTATGAAAAAGAACCAACCGTGATCCACAATAAGATTCACCCTAAAGTGCATGTAAACCCCGAGCTGAGGAAGCCAGACTATGTGGGGAATCCCAACTTGGGCCCCAACACAAGAGAAGAGATATATAGACCACAGGAGATGTGACATGTAATGCAATAAAGCACAAACCTAAACCATAGTAAGAATCAAACAATAGGTCTAAGCCCGGCAGGGGGAATATCCACTAAATGTTATATCCACTGAGAGCCACAGATACCACAAGATCCCAACCACCGGCCAGACAACCACCGGCCAGACAACCACGGGCCAGACATCCACCGGCCAGACAATCACCGACCAGACAATCACCGGCCAGACATCCACCGGCCAGACATCCACCGGCCAGACAACCACCGGCCAGACAACCACCGGCCATACATCCACCGGCCAGACAATCACCGACCAGACAATCACCGGCCATACATCCACCGGCCATACATTCACCGGCCAGACGACCACCAGCCAGATATCCACCGGCCAGACATCCACCGGCCAGACATCGACCGGCCTGGCAGCTACCAGCCAGACATCTACCGGCCAGACATCCACCAGCCAGACATCGACCGGCCAGACAACCACCGGCCATACATCCACCGGCCAGACAATCACCGACCAGACAATCACCGGCCATACATCCACCGGCCATACATTCACCGGCCAGACGACCACCAGCCAGACATCCACCGGCCAGACATCCACCGGCCAGACATCGACCGGCCTGGCAGCTACCAGCCAGACATCTACCGGCCAGACATCCACCGGCCAGACATCCACCGGCCAGACAACCACCGGCCAGACATGCACTGGCCAGACAACAACCGGCCAGACAACCACCGGCCAGACAACCACCGGCCAGACATCCACCGGCCTGACATCCACCGGCCTGACATCCACCGGCCAGACAACCACCGGCCAGAGAACCACCGGCCAGACAACCACCGGCCAGAGAACCACCGGCCAGACAACCACCGGCCAGAGAACCACCGGCCAGACAATCACCGGCCATACATACACCGGCCATACATTCACCGGCCAGACGACCACCAGCCAGACATCCACCGGCCAGACATCCACCGGCCAGACATCGACCGGCCTGGCAGCTACCAGCCAGACATCTACCGGCCAGACATCCACCAGCCAGACATCCACCGGCCAGACAACCACCGGCCATACATCCACCGGCCAGACAATCACCGGCCAGACAATCACCGGCCATACATCCACCGGCCATACATTCACCGGCCAGACGACCACCAGCCAGACATCCACCGGCCAGACATCCACCGGCCAGACATCGACCGGCCTGGCAGCTACCAGCCAGACATCTACCGGCCAGACATCCACCAGCCAGACATCCACCGGCCAGACAACCACCGGCCAGACATCCACTGGCCAGACAACAACCGGCCAGACAACCACCGGCCAGACAACCACCGGCCAGACATCCACCGGCCTGACATCCACCGGCCTGACATCCACCGGCCAGACAACCACCGGCCATACATCCACCGGCCAGACAATCACCGATCAGACAATCACCAGCCATACATCCACCGGCCATACATTCACCGGCCAGACGACCACCAGCCAGACATCCACCGGCCAGACATCCACCGGCCAGACATCGACCGGCCTGGCAGCTACCAGCCAGACATCTACCGGCCAGACATCCACCAGCCATACATCCACCGGCCAGACAATCACCCACCAGACAATCACCGGCCATACATCCACCGGCCATACATTCACCGGCCAGACGACCACCAGCCAGACATCCACCGGCCAGACATCCACCGGCCAGACATCGACCAGCCTGGCAGCTACCAGCCAGACATCTACCGGCCAGACATCCACCAGCCAGACATCCACCGGCCAGACAACCACCGGCCAGACATCCACTGGCCAGACAACAACCGGCCAGACAACCACCGGCCAGACAACCACCGGCCAGACATCCACCGGCCTGACATCCACCGGCCTGACATCCACCGGCCAGACAACCACCGGCCAGAGAACCACCGGCCAGACAACCACCGGCCAGAGAACCACCGGCCAGAGAACCACCGGCCAGACAACCACCGGCCAGAGATCCACCGGCCAGACATCCACCGGCCAGAGAACCACCGGCCAGACAACCACTGGCCAGACAACCACCGGCCAGAGATCCACCGGCCAGACATCCACCGGCCAGACAACCACCGGCCAGAGAACCACCGGCCAGACAACCACCGGCCTGGCAGCCACCGGCCAGACATCCACCGACCAGACAACCACCGGCCAGACATCCACCGGCTAGACATCCACCGGCCAGACAACCACCGGCCAGACAACCACCGGCCAGACAACCACCGGCCAGACATCCACCGACCAGACATCCACCGGCCAGACATCCACCGGCCAGACAACCACCGGCCAGACAACCACCGGCCAGACAACCACCGGCCAGACATCCATCGTCCTGACATTCACCGTCCAGACATCCATCGGCCAGACATCCACCGGCCAGACTGCCACCATGGGGAGCACGCTCTGGCTGCCATTCTACCATGTGTAGGACACTATGGACATCAATGACCTCCCTGAAGATCCTCACTCCTGTGCAGAACCTCATTGCCCGCCTCGGATGACATGTGCCACCACTTCACCCGGTCACCACAGCTTCTATTAGTTAAGAGCAATCCTTTATAACTGACCTGCTCCTTACCCCTGACTGTTCACAGTGGGACACTACATATATGATATCATAGTTTTCTAGTTGCCATGCCTCACATACCGCCTGCCAATACCAGGGTCAATACACATACAATACAACCCTGCTGTATTTGTCTCAGGACAATACTCCGGGGGCTTCTGGTGTTTTACTGAGCCATGTCCTGGGTTCTGTTATGGTCCGGCCTTCCTTGAGAACAAGGTTTTGCTTTCAGGTCCCATCTTCTCATCCTGCTATTCACATTTTTGTGATATTTTTGATGAGTTCTCAGATTCTGATTGTGATTGGGTTGTTTTTTCCAATCTGACGCATCTCATCTGGTAACATCGGCCACTCTTGGACTGACGGGCTTCCTCCTCATTGCCAGTTCTTGTGCTCTGCTTCATTGACGATGTTCCTTTTCACTTGCAGGTTGATGTCCTCAACTCATGGGTGTCCAAGAATATTAAGAAAAAAAAATGTGTGGCCTTCATTCCCAGATCATCGGGGGAGGAGTGAGTAATGAGCACATTTCTGATAGTGGAACCTTCATTCTCTGAAAGTTCTTCTTCATATCTACCTACATGGACTCTTCTTCCTTTTCATAGACCATACTGTACCATCACTTTTGGCAGTCGCCTAGTTTCTTACATTGAGATATATTTCCAACATGTAGGAAAGTCTAAAGGTAACGAGGAATAGACTTTTTTTTCATTATTGACCATTATTTTCTCTCAGACACATCTGCGGCTGTGGTCACACCAAAGATCTCCACTCTCAGGATTCGATAATGAATGTGTCACCAGGAATCTCATGGGACCCTCAGAAACATGTCAGAGAAGAACCTAGCAATGCCCACGGGGACATGACCTTCACAGGAACCAACAGAACCTGGGCCAAGGTGAAAGCCTGACTGAGTAGATCTTCATAGGACACCTATTCCTTATGGACATGCGGATGGTGGTTCATTTAGGGTTTGGTATCTGTGACTGTACCATGGCTGGTTTTCGTTTTTCTTTTGTCCCTCTGCTTAGTATAAATGAGCTATAACACATTTCTTGCTACTTTTCTGCAGTTCATATGTAAAACACATTCCTTACCCCTTACAGTATGTACGCGCCTCATGTGACACGAACCCCAGTGTTTTGTTTGACCTGATGACACAACAATGGGGACTGAACATGCCCAGCCTACTGATATGCGTGACCGGAGGAGCGAAAAACTTCAACATAAGCCCAAGACTGAAGAACCAATTTAGCCGTGGACTCGTGAAAGCAGCGCAGAGCACAGGTGAGGTGGGGGCTCTTATCCGTAGGGCTGCGCTCTGGTCATCAAGTTCTGGCCATGGAGCCGTGGATGCAGCAAGACCGTCTAGATAAGTGACACAAGTGAAGGAAACTGAATATAGAAATAAATAGAGGGGTACATAGAAAATAGGGGACCCCATAGCAAAGATCAAAATAAACCCCTAAAATAATGCTGGGTTTTGCCGCCCAGGACAAAAGAGCCTCCCTGCAACCTGTCCATGACCAGTGTGCCAAATCCTCACCCCTTGTATGCAAACAATACAGTTCATCCAGAAAGGGGAGCGCTGCGCAGGTTCCCACCACCAAGTAGCAACGGAGATGACATCGACATGGGCGGGACCCTCTATCCAAGGCCCTATAGCCTCCCTATGGTGGACTTCTATGGTATATATATGCCCTTGAGATTAAATCATCTACTCAACTAGTGTGATATTTGTGCTACTGCTGGGACCAGTGGTGGTCTACAATGAGGGCTCCGGATTCCCAGGGTTGTGACTTTCCACCTTTCACATCTCCCTCTGTCTCATTGTGAGATGCTCATCCTCTAGACGGGTGACTGCTCTTATTATTACTTGGTGTTTGACACTTCCACATCTGCCATGTCAATGTTTTGTTATTTGACTTAGCGGGTGGGGTGGCATTGGCTTTACTTTCATGGCATGGGAAGCAGGAGCCAGAGTTAGAGCCCCTCACAGGTTGTCCCCATGTTCCTTGGCAGACGTTTGTATGTGTTTCCCCGTTCAGGTGCCTGGATCATCACCGGAGGTTCTCATGCTGGGGTCATGAAGCATGTGGGAGAGGCAATTCGAGATTTCAGTGGAGACCAGCAAGGCTCAGAGATTGTCGTCATTGGCATTGCCACCTGGGGCATTGTCCACAAGAGAGAATACCTGCTGAGTGAAGCGGTGAGACCCCAAATACCCCTAGAGCCCTATATAAAGCAGGATTCCCATTTTTAGTGGTTGATGTGCAGATGAAGCGATCAGCCCCAACAGGCTCCTATTTACTGTACTGTATTTTTGGGATCAGGGGTCTTCCCTCTAATCATGAGCAGTTGGGTTTAAGGGGCACCTGGATGTCACTGATCTGCCTGACGATCACGAACAACTAGAGGCACTTGGACGGCATTGACCTGCCCTCTAATCATTAGGGTCACTTGCTCGTTGCCACCTTTAATAATACACCAGGGGCTATTGCAGCAAGTGAAGAAGAATCCTAATGACATGTGAGACTTGTGCAGCTGGAATATTGTCCTGTATAGACCTTGCGGAGTACGTGGTGACACGTCCAGGGTCTGTTGGTCAGGCAGGCAGGAGAAGCAGCTCCCGGACACCTTGGATTTTCTTATCTAGTTTGTTTCCTTTAATTATAGCGTTTCCCCGAATATGTAACAGTTCAAAGACAGGACGGGCAGAGTAGAGAAGTGCAGGGTCTGGACCAGGAGAGCAGTTACATTTGGAGAGTCCATGTACAATGCTGGGCAGGGGACGATGCATTGACTGAGGTAACTTAGGTATTTACTGGGTGGTGATCCATCCAAGTCTTGAGGGATCATGTCTGAGGGACTGGGGCAGAGCTGAAGGTTTGGATTTATTGGTCACAGTGGTGAATATGGAGATTCTTCCATCACATAAGGGACATCAGATGCCCAGTGAGAGATTCAGGAACATTTTGGATAAACTTTTACACTCTTGTTCCCCCTACAGGGCGGCGCTCCAGCACTGTACCCAATGGAAGAAGGATCCCAGGGAGCATTGTGCTGTCTGGATAACAACCACACTCACTTTATTCTGGTGGATGATGGAACACATGGAAAGTACGGAGTGGAAATCCCTCTGAGAAGTCGACTAGAGAAATACATCTCCCAACAAACAATGCACAAAGGAGGTGAGAGGGGTCTGAGCGGGGATGTAGACCTCCAAAACTGTAGATATAGGAAGCGGGGACACAATATCAATCATTACCCATCCCAGTCCCTATAACTAGTCTCTACCATAGAGGTAAACGCTTACACATCCCACAATCCTGCTCTAGAAGTGACCCCTGAGGCCGACGCGTCCTGCACACGGTGCTCAGATAACAAAGCTCACTCGTTTCCATTATGTGGCAATCCTGAGCCTCGATGGAAGTCTTGTGTAGACCTCTTCCAAGGAACATCACCTGGACCAGTCCGTCACGTCCTAGAGCTGTTCTTCTTCTGGACACATTGAAGCATCTTAGTAGTGATAAGGGAGCAGCCAGTCTGACAACTCTGACAACTCTGACCCGGGGACATCATGACCAGGATACAGAATATAGGACTTACAGATAGGATCCCACGGCCACGTTCACATGTAGTATTGTGTGTTTTTGTTGCAGGTTTTTTTTTACATTGGGGCTGATTTACTAAACTGTCGAACATTTACACAGTGTAAACTTAGACTTGGCGGTCAGAAGATTTGCCAAATGTAAGTGGCGCACGCTGTATGATGAATTTGGCATCTGGACATATTAGACACTTTTCTCTTCTTTACACCACGTCTTAAAGGGGAACGATAAAAGAAACGCGCCGCCCCACGGTGCAGGTCACCAATGTGATGCAAAGAGGTGGCGGGGAATATCCTGACCTAAAAAAGTAGGGCAACTTCAGGCACAACCCTGGTGTAGTGAGGGGATAACGGTGAAGTCCGGCTGCAGCTCAGCTTAACCAGTAATGTTACCGCAATATTCATAACGGCCTGATGAAGTTCCTGGAACAGCGTCGAAACGCGAAGCCGCAAATGAAGCCGTTATCTTTGTATATCACCATCCTTTGATTCATTCCTGATGACAGTAGCGCTTTTTATAGTTCCTGGTTTTTAACCCCTCAATTCTCCTTACTTATACCACTTCATGTCGGTTTGGTGCGCCACAATTTTGGCGCACCTTGGTGCATTATTCACGCCCTTTTTTCTAGACATTTTTGAAAAGTATTAAGTGAGGTGCAAATATTATGCACTAAAGTCAGTAAACCAAGAGGTGGTATAAATACAGAATGTGGCTAAAGATGCGCCAAATCTATCATCCAGCGTGAGCCACTGCGATAAATTTGGTGCTTTTTGTCTAATTTGACGCTCTCTGATTTAAGGACAAGTTAGTGAATCTGCCCCGTTATCTTTCAAGTGTTTCATAAATAAAAATTGAAGGCCACAATAGGGACAAAACCTACTGTGAAATTCTCCCAGAAGATGTCCATGCCACGGCCGCCCCGTCCTACACACATTACACCGGACCCTACGACCGGCCCTGTAGACCTGTAGGAATGTTTGGCTCCTCTTACCATTCTTCCACCATAAGATCTTTCTATCTTTTAGGGATGGCATTAAAGATCCCGATTGTCTGTGTGGTACTGGAAGGAGGCCCAGGAACCCTGGATGTGAGTATCTGATACCCCCGACTAGTCTGTCCTCTCTTGTCATTGGTTGTCTGTTTCCCAATATCTCCTGGCCCTTGGTCTTTGTTCAGCACTTCATATACGTATAAAGATGTCCACATTTGTATGTCCGGCTTTTCCATTGTGCTTGAGAAGCTCGGACCAGTCCCTTAGTTCTGATAGGTCCTGGACACAGGTGACTTGGTGGAGTCTGATCTCCAGAATGACCTGCACTGGCGAGAGACATTCCTGGTGCTGAAGATCTGACACAATGTTCTCCGAGAAGGTCCATCCAGGTCAGTGTGGAATGGAGAAGGTTGTGTTGGGTTTTCTCTCTGATCAGTGCAGGGTCTGATCTCTCTATAAAGCCTTTCATTCTGGAGATCACTGATGTGCGAGATCATAAGGGTCAGCAATGCCATCTACTCGCATGGATCGATGGCATACACGGGGTCATTGTCTGTAATCTGTCCTAATAAAGCATTGTCTGCTGTCTTCTCCTCCCACTGCAGACAAAGGCCGGGGTCTGGAGATGAGGACAACCACATATAGAAATAATGGACGTCTTGTAAGATGTCACCTGTTATGAAGACATTGGTCACTTGTGTGCCGCAAAAGCTCCAGATTCTTCAACTTCTCAGTTCCAAGTGGAGGGTTGTGGTCTGATTAAGATCTCACCAGTCTATCGGGAGATGAGAACTTCATTATTACATGTGTGGCCACCTTCTCTACCAGTCTCATTTGCTACATCATTGGCCATTCATTCTTAGAGGATTCATAGAAGGGCGTAGGTGTAGATATGCTTTGACTTATCCACTTATTTGGAAATCTTTTGTTCTTTGTTATCAGCCATTTCAGCCTAGAGAGAAGTGGACTGTAGATGAATACGATGTATTGCTCATTGTTATCAGGGAGTTCAGTCCGGGGAGTGGTGACCGCCATGACAGGTGGGGCCCCCAGGGTCACTACTTTATATCTCATATCTCCAGGAACATTTCCATCCATATGTGTGACTGATATCTTATGCAGGGTGTTCAGGTTCCTGGAAACCTCCATTTGTAATACTAGAAGAGTTTGGATTTATTAGTCAGTGATGGGATCTTGGAAATCCTCACTTAGACCTTTATCGCTCCATCATGATATTGAGACTGAAAGGTCTGAGATAATAATCCGGCTCCAGCTCTGATTGTCCAGTGTTATTCCCATGATTGGTCCCCACCACATATCATGTCAATACTTTCACCCTTTTCCAGACGATCTACAGCTCCATGTGTAATAACACGCCATGCGTCATCGTGGAGGGGTCTGGGCGCGTCGCTGACATCATTGCACAAGTGGCACATCTTAATTCTTCAAGGATTACCATCTCTCTCATCAAGGACAAGTTGAGGAACCTCTTCCAGGACACTTATGACAGTTTCACAGAAGCGCAGATCATCATGTGGACAAAGAAGGTGAGTTACAAAGCAGGGTCAGCCAAGGAACACGTGAAGCCGCCGGCAGAGGGACACGCTCAGAGAATCTGGGGTCCGGGCCCATTTGTTTCCCACATCAGTGTGACGGAGACTTTACCTCAACTCTCCGCTGAAGATGGCCCTCCTAATATTGTGGCCCTGCTGTGCAGATCTCTAGTGACACCACATCTAGAATACCAGGTTCAGTCCTGGAGACCTCACCTACCAAATAGACAAAGATGAAATAAAACGGGTCTAAGGAAAGCTACAAAAACGGGGGAAGGTCATGAAGAGGATCGGTCTTATATTTATCCTGTCTGAGGGCAATGTGAATATATAAATATATCCGTCACAAGTAAAACGACTAAATACTCAGAGACAACGGTACATTAACTATTAAGTGACCGCGTGCTGAAATCAGTGTTTGTTTCTTAAGACAGGGAAGCGTGAATATGAGACATCTGCTTTAACGTTCCCTTCTAATTGTACTTATTGGGGCCGGGGACTGGGTATTACTCCACAAGTCCACGCAGGGTTAAATTGCACCCAATATAGTTGCCAGCTTTGGGCTGTCATTCAGTGCAGCTGTAGGTCTCTGGGAGGATACCCCTGCCGCAACCGACCCCACCCAGGGGCTCCTCGTGGGGTTGCTCCAGTCAATTTGTCTAGATCTGCCCAATGCTTCCGTGGGTCCTCGTGACGGCTAGGCCATTAACTTTCACAGAATTAACTCCTAACCACCCACTGTTGCCTCTGTGCATGCCGCCCGAATGTGTGCACAACAAGAGTAGGGTCCCAAACCATGGAGTGGTCAACATAGTCCCAGTCCTTGTTAACAATGGGTATCGCCTCTCCAGGACCGCTCACTTTTCAGCTGGAACAGCAGCAGAAATACAGAAGTAAATGTTCTCTACACTCAGACCAACTCCAACCTGACGCAGGTCAAATTTACCGGGCAGCAGATTGTACATTGAAAGGGTTAAAGATTGGATCTGGATTTTAATAACTTTTATTCTACCCTGATGTGCAGCACTGTAGGCAAATAGCAAATAATAGGGAAAAGGGACCGGGATAAGGAAAAGGGAAAAACTTACTTGGATCATTCGATCAGTTCTCAGCAGTGTTTTCATGCACTAAATTCTGGATTATTAGGGATTCAGCCTTAAAGAGGCTGTCACCAGATTATAAGTGTCCTATCACCTACATAATGCGATCAGCGCTGTAATGTAGATAACAGTGGTCCTAGTAATAAAGAGGCTGTCACCAGATTATAAGTGTCCTATCTCCTACATAATGTGATCAGCGCTGTAATGTAGAGAACAGTGGTCCTAGTAATAAAGAGGCTGTCACCACATTATAAGTGCCCTATGTCCTACATAATGTGATCAGTGCTGTAATGTAGATAACAGTGGTCCTAGCAATAAAGAGGCTGTCACCAGATTATAAGTGTCCTGTCTCCTACATAATGTGATCAGCGCTGTAATGTAGATAACAGTGGTCCTAGTAATAAAGAGGCTGTCACCAGATTATAAGTGTCCTGTCTCCTACATAATGTGATCAGCGCTGTAATGTAGATAACAGTGGTCCTAGTATAAAGAGGCTGTCACCAGATTATAAGTGTCCTGTCTCCTACATAATCTGATCAGCGCTGTAATGTAGATAACAGTGGTCCTAGTAATAAAGAGGCTGTCACCAGATTATAAGTGTCCTGTCTCCTAGATAATGTGATCAGTGCTGTAATGTAGATAACAGTGGTCCTAGTAATAAAGAGGCTCTGTCACTAGATTATAAGTGCCCTGTCTCCTACATAATGTGATCAGCACTGTAATGTAGATAACAGTGGTCCTAGTAATAAAGAGGCTCTGTCGCCAGTTTATACGTTTCCTGTCTCCTACATAATGTGATCTGCGCTGTAATGTAGATAACAGTGGTCCTAGTATTAAAGAGACTATCACCAGATTATAAGTGTCCTATCGCCTACATAATGTGATCAGCGCTGTAATGTAGACAACAGTGGTCCTAGTAATAAAGAGGCTGTCATCAGATTATAAGTGCCCTGTCTCCTACATAATGTGATCAGTGCTGTAGGAGTGTATGACACTGACCAATCAGTGACCAATCAGCGTCATACACTTCTGTCTATTCATTTTTAGCAGTACTTGTAACACAGTGTGATCTCACGAGATCACGTTGTGCTGTCACTTACTCCCACATTAACTTTACTGAAGTGTCTTGAGAGTGAATAGACATCTGCTCCATCCAGGACGCCATTTCTATTCACACTCCCGACACTTCGGTGAAGTTTCTGTGAATGACAGCACAGCGTGATCCTCACGAGATCACACTGTGCTGAGAGAGTAAGTCCCCAAGAAACTTTACCAAAGTGTCGGGAGTGTGAATAGACATGGCATCCTGGCTGGAGGTGATGTCTAGTCACTCACAAGACACTTCAGTAAAGTTAATGTGGATGTATGTGACAGCACAGCGAGATCTCGTGAGATCACGCTGTGCTGTGAATACAGATGGACATGAATGGAGAGAAGTGTATGACGCTGATTGGTGCACAGTCAGTCTGGGACACAGAACAACATGTTATAACACAACATATACAATAATGTCCTCGTCCATTGAGTGAAGGACCCAAAAATGTTCACCCGCTTTTCAGATGTGGTGGGAGAATCAGCATTAAGTGAATGTGAACCGGCTCAGGATAATCCTATGTCTATAAGGGGGAGATAATATTGGGGATGGACCATGTGCTCCCCTCCTGCCGACATCTTCTCTGTTTCTAAGATCACTTTCTACGTTGGAGGAAGCTGTTAATTTTTCCTGATTTCTCCTCTACAGATTCAGGACATTGTACGGATGGGGTCACTGCTCACCATCCTGAGTGAAGAGAAAGTAGGCGATCAAAAAATGGACGTAGCTATTCTGCAAGCATTACTAAAGGGTTAGTGTCATTCATATACAGCAGTGGTCCCCAAGCAGTGGCTCGTGTCCGTGGCTCGTATCCCCCAGTTGTGTGGCTCATGATAGGAGTTATTATACATTTATTATGTCTCACATGGAGTCAAATGTAATTCACAAGGTCCAAAAGGTTGTGGACCTCTGATATACAGTATTACAGGGGGTCGAAAGAGGCATTGAGTTCTCCAAGAGCCTCCCCAGGAAGTTCTTCTCCACGACTCCAGTGATCACAATGAAGAGGTAAATGTATCATCTGGGGTAAATGTGAGACGTCTCTGGCCCGAGGGGTGGGGTACGGGGCATG
This sequence comes from Rhinoderma darwinii, assembly GCF_050947455.1. Classification (NCBI taxonomy): domain Eukaryota; kingdom Metazoa; phylum Chordata; class Amphibia; order Anura; family Rhinodermatidae; genus Rhinoderma; species Rhinoderma darwinii. Next base: position 151,989 of record NW_027464121.1, read on the forward strand.
ATGGGGGTCACGGGTCATATGTTTGTATTCTCTAGTAGCAGCTCTGTCATTGTTCATAGTCCTATGATGAGTTATATCAGTGACCACAGAATGGTGGCCAAGAAGCTCACGAGAGCCGATGTCTTTCAGCGTCCCACAGTAATGATCGTTACGGAGAAGAAAACTGGGACCATCAGCTGAAGCTCGCGGTGTCCTGGAACCGGCCAGATATTGCTGAGACACAGATCTTTACTGAGGACTGGACGTGGAAGGTGAGGACATGGTGGGGCGGAGGTCATGGTGGAGCGGAGGTCATGGTGGAGCGGAGGTCATGGTGGAGCGGAGGTCATGGTGGAACGGAGGTCATGGTGGAGCTGAGGTCATGGTGGAGCTGAGGTCATGGTGGAGCGGAGGTCATGGTGGAGCGGAGGTCATGGTGGAGCGGAGGTCATGGTGGAACGGAGGTCATGGTGGAGCTGAGGTCATGGTGGAGCGGAGGTCTGCAGTGGTCCCTCCTGTTGTTCTGGCTTCTCCACCATCACCCCCATCATTTCCCCGCACCTCTTACCCGCTGTTACTTTTTGATGTCTCATTTTTCCTTCCTGTTCTTGTTGCCCCTGATTTAGGGTTTTGTTCATAGATTAACATTCAGGGACTTATAACTTTCAGGGGGTCAGTAACTAGATGTGGAGCTCCTCAGGACAGGTGCCATTATTGTAACACTGGAAGCTCAGGATCTTCATGTGGCCTGGGCTCTGGTCCCGCCACCTGAGGCGTCTGGGTGTAACCGCCGGACCTGTTTTCTATGTTTCAGCCCTCTGACCTGTACCCTTGCCTGACGATGTCCTTAGTTGAGGATAAGCCTTTGTTTGTCCGCCTTTTCCTGGAACGTGGAGTGACTTTATCAGAATTCCTCACTTGGGAAACTCTCACAAACTTGTACAGAAACACGGACCCTTCCAGTCTAATTCACAGCAAACTGGAGAGAAAGATCACAGGAGAAGGATCAAGAAAGAGAGTGGAGGCCGCCGTAGACCTTCACCGCGTGTCCCGCGTCCTGCAGGAGCTTCTGGGAGATCTCTCTGAACCTCTGTATCCTGAAGAAAAGCCTCCCCGAAACCCCGGCCACAAACCGCTTAACATGAAGGTGAATATCACAAGCCGGGACGAGTGAGGTATATATATCTAGGACAACGCCCGCGGCAGTCCCCGGCACCCTCAGTGTTGTCAGCTCGTGTGCTCTCTGTTATCTGCCACTACACACTAGGTATCTCTTGTCCTGCATGCTGGATACTGTTGGGCCCTGGATCTCTGGGTCCTCCAGTTCATTGCACCCCATTATTGTATAGTACTGCTGGTCCCTGGAGGGACATGAATATGTTTTTTATTACATTTTCAGGTGAATGAGGAAACATCTGGGGGGACGGACTCCATTATCATTCAGCATCTGGAGAACCCTGTGCGCGATCTTCTTATATGGAGCATTGTCCAAAATCGGGCAGAACTCGCGGATATTTTCTGGAGTCTGGTAATTTTTCCTACGTCTAATATGCCCACTGTAAAAGGGGGGTTCACTGGCTAGAGTCTCCCACTAGTACTACCTCCTTTATATTGGGGTCACTAGGGTTATGCGTACACCCCCTACCTTTTTCCTTGTATGACGCGATCTATTTGCTTTGCTACTAAGGGTTTATTCAGACGAACATATAATACGTCGGTGCCACGCGTGTGATTTTCACGCGCCTCGCACGGACCTATGTTAGTCTATGGGGCTGGTCAGACTGTCGGTGATTTTCACGCAGCGTGTGTCCGTGTGTCCGCAGGTGTCCGCTGCGTAAAACTCACGACATGTCCTATATTTGGCCGTTTTTCGCGCATCACGCACCCATTGAAGTCAATGGGTGCGTGAAAACCGTGCATGGCACATGGAGGCACTTCCGTGTGCCGCACGTGTTTCGCGCTACAGTAGTCAAGTCTATGAATGAAAACAGAAAAGCACCACCTGCTACAAACATACAAGCAGAGTGTCATAATGATGGCGGCCGCGCAAAAATCACACATCATACGCTGCTGCCACACGGAGCTGTTATGGACCTTTTGCGCGCGCAAAACACACATGCTGGTGTGAATCCGGCCTAAGTGTGTGTGCGTGCGGTGATTCATGACACAAGTGTATAGCAAAGATAATGTTTATTACCAACACAAATCCCACTCCGTTATTAAACACCAAATGCACAATATATATATACAGTAGATGGTATAGTATCTGTGTACCGCAATACATATAATATCTAAAGTATACGAACACTACACGTGGCACAGAACTAGTACAATATATTACCATATTATCCTAATACCCACCCATGTACCTAAACATACATATACAATACAAGGCACTCACGCTATCTTCTATGTCCCACCCCCACCTGACCCAAACTGTTCCTGTTACTAATGGGTTAATACAATAAGGGGCTGTAGAGAAAGGGCAAAGGGTAGCTTGTAGTTGCATCTGTAAAGCAGTGAAAGAGTTAACTTAGCTGCTGATGGACTGTAGTATAGGGTTAGGATAGGAGGGGGTTAGTGTGTGGCCTAGGAGAGGTTGTTGTATAGGGAAAGTAAGAGTTAAATGTAGGGGGAAAGAGCTGCAGGGGATAAGCTATTGCGGCAGCTTGAGCAGTTATGGCAGGGTAGGGAAGGGTTAGGAATGATACTTGCTGGTCTTGTAGAGTCAGTTCAGCAGGGCCTGCAATGATGGTATAAAGCTTCTGTCCAAATGAGGGCTGATGTGCAGCTCTCCTCAGGTCTCGGGCTGATGTGCAGCTCTCCTCAGGTGTGGGGCTGATGTGCAGCTCTCCTCGGGTCTGGGGCTAATGTGCAGCTCTCCTCGGGTCTGGGGCTGATGTGCAGCTTTCCTCAGGTCTGGGGCTGATGTGCAGCTCTCCTCGGGTTTGGGGCTGATGTGCAGCTCTCCTCGGGTTTGGGGCTGATGTGCAGTCTTCCTCGGGTCTGGGGCTAATGTGCAGCTCTCCTCGGGTCTGGGGCTGATGTGCAGCTCTCCTCAGGTCTCGTGCTGATGTGCAGCTCTCCTCAGGTCTCGTGCTGATGTGCAGCTCTCCTCAGGTCTCGTGCTGATGTGCAGCTCTCCTCAGGTCTCGTGCTGATGTGCAGCTCTCCTCAGGTCTTGGGCTGATGTGCAGCTCTCCTCAGGTCTCGTGCTGATGTGCAGCTCTCCTCAGGTCTGGGGCTAATGTGCAGCTCTCCTCGGGTTTGGGGCTGATGTGCAGCTCTCCTCAGGTCGGCAGCTGATGTGCAGCTCTCCTCAGATCTGGGGCTGATGTGCAGCTCTCCTCAGGTCTGGGGCTGATGTGCAGCTCTCCTCAGGTCTGGGGCTGATGTGCAGCTCTCCTCAGATCTGGGGCTGATGTGCAGCTCTCCTCAGGTCTGGGGCTAATGTGCAGCTCTCCTCAGGTCGGCGGCTGATGTGCAGCTCTCCTCAGATCTGGGGCTGATGTGCAGCTCTCCTCAGGTCGGCGGCTGATGTGCAGCTCTCCTCAGGTCTCGGGCTAATGTGCAGCTCTCCTCGGGTCTGGGACTAATGTGCAGCTCTCCTCGGGTCTGGGGCTAATGTGCAGCTCTCCTCGGGTCTGGGGCTAATGTGCAGATCTCCTCGGGTCTGGGGCTGATGTGCAGCTCTCCTCAGGTCTGGGGCTGATGTGCAGCTTTCCTCAGGTCTGGGGCTGATGTGCAGCTCTCCTCGGGTTTGGGGCTGATGTGCAGCTCTCCTCGGGTTTGGGGCTGATGTGCAGTCTTCCTCGGGTCTGGGGCTAATGTGCAGCTCTCCTCGGGTCTGGGGCTGATGTGCAGCTCTCCTCAGGTCTTGGGCTGATGTGCAGCTCTCCTCAGGTCTCGTGCTGATGTGCAGCTCTCCTCAGGTCTGGGGCTAATGTGCAGCTCTCCTCGGGTTTGGGGCTGATGTGCAGCTCTCCTCAGGTCGGCAGCTGATGTGCAGCTCTCCTCAGATCTGGGGCTGATGTGCAGCTCTCCTCAGGTCTGGGGCTGATGTGCAGCTCTCCTCAGGTCTGGGGCTGATGTGCAGCTCTCCTCAGATCTGGGGCTGATGTGCAGCTCTCCTCAGGTCTGGGGCTAATGTGCAGCTCTCCTCAGGTCGGCGGCTGATGTGCAGCTCTCCTCAGATCTGGGGCTGATGTGCAGCTCTCCTCAGGTCTGGGGCTGATGTGCAGCTCTCCTCAGGTTTGGGGGTGGTGTGCAGCTCTCCTCAGGTCTGGGGCTGATGTGCAGCTCTCCTCAGGTCTGGGGCTGATGTGCAGCTCTCCTTAGGTCTGGAGCGATGTACAGCTCTCCTCGGGTCTGGGGGTGATGTGCAGCTCTCTTCAGGTTGGCGGCTGATGTGCAGCTCTCCTCAGGTCTGGCGCTGATGTGCAGCTCTCCTCAGGTCTGGGGCTGATGTGCAGCTCTCCTCAGGTCTGGAGCGATGTACAGCTCTCCTCGGGTCTGGGGCTGATGTAAAGCTCTCCTCAGGTGTGGGGGTGTTGTGCCGCTTTCCTCGAGTCCGGGGGTGGTGTGCAGCTCTCCTCAGGTCTGGGGCTGATGTGCAGCTCTCCTCGGGTCTGGGGATGATGTGCAGCTCTCCTCCGGTTGGCGGCTGATGTGCAGTTCAACTCAAGTAAGGGGCTGATGTGCAGCTCTCCTCAGGTCTCGGGCTGATGTGCAGCTCTCCTCAGGTCTGGGGCTAATGTGCAGCTCTACTCGGGTCTGGGGCTGATGTGCGGCTCTCCTCAGGTCTGGGGCTGATGTGCAGCTCTCCTCAGGTCTGAGGCTGATGTGCAGCTCTCATCAGGTCTGGGGCTGATGTGCAGCTTTCCTCAGGTCTGGGGCTGATGTGCAGCTCTCCTCAGGTCTGGGTGTGGTGTGCAGCTCTCCTCAGGTTTTGGGGGTGGTGTGCAGCTCTCCTCAGGTCTGGGGCTGATGTGCAGCTCTCCTCAGGTCTGGGTGTGGTGTGAAGCTCTCCTCAGGTCCTGGGCTGATGTACAGCTCTCCTCAGGTCTCGGGCTGATGTGCAGCTCTCCTCAGGTCTGGGGCTGATGTGCAGCTCTCCTCAGGTCTGGGGCTGATGTGCAGCTCTCCTCAGGTCTGGAGCTGATGTGCAGTTCTCCTGAGGTCTCGGGCTGATGTGCAGCTCTCCTCAGGTCGGCAGCTGATGTGCAGCTCTCCTCAGATCTGGGGCTGATGTGCAGCTCTCCTCAGGTCTCGGGCTGATGTGCAGCTCTCCTCAGGTCTCGGGCTGATGTGCAGCTCTCCTCAGGTGTGGGGCTGATGTGCAGCTCTCCTCGGGTCTGGGGCTAATGTCCAGCTCTCCTCGGGTCTGGGGCTAATGTGCAGCTCTCCTCGGGTCTGGGGCTGATGTGCAGCTCTCCTCGGGTCTGGGGCTAATGTGCAGATCTCCTCGGGTCTGGGGCTGATGTGCAGCTCTCCTCAGGTCTGGGGCTGATGTGCAGCTCTCCTCGGGTCTGGGGCTAATGTGCAGCTCTCCTCGGGTCTGGGGGTGATGTGCAGCTCTCCTCAGGTCTGGGGCTGATGTGCAGCTTTCCTCAGGTCTGGGGCTGATGTGCAGCTCTCCTCGGGTTTGGGGCTGATGTGCAGCTCTCCTCGGGTTTGGGGCTGATGTGCAGTCTTCCTCGGGTCTGGGGCTAATGTGCAGCTCTCCTCGGGTCTGGGGCTGATGTGCAGCTCTCCTCAGGTCTTGGGCTGATGTGCAGCTCTCCTCAGGTCTCGTGCTGATGTGCAGCTCTCCTCAGGTCTGGGGCTAATGTGCAGCTCTCCTCGGGTTTGGGGCTGATGTGCAGCTCTCCTCAGGTCGGCAGCTGATGTGCAGCTCTCCTCAGATCTGGGGCTGATGTGCAGCTCTCCTCAGGTCTGGGGCTGATGTGCATCTCTCCTCGGGTCTGGGGCTGATGTGCAGCTCTCCTCAGGTCTGGGGCTGATGTGCAGCTTTCCTCAGGTCTGGGGCTGATGTGCAGCTCTCCTCGGGTTTGGGGCTGATGTGCAGCTCTCCTCGGGTTTGGGGCTGATGTGCAGTCTTCCTCGGGTCTGGGGCTAATGTGCAGCTCTCCTCGGGTCTGGGGCTGATGTGCAGCTCTCCTCAGGTCTTGGGCTGATGTGCAGCTCTCCTCAGGTCTCGTGCTGATGTGCAGCTCTCCTCAGGTCTGGGGCTAATGTGCAGCTCTCCTCGGGTTTGGGGCTGATGTACAGCTCTCCTCAGGTCGGCAGCTGATGTGCAGCTCTCCTCAGATCTGGGGCTGATGTGCAGCTCTCCTCAGGTCTGGGGCTGATGTGCAGCTCTCCTCAGGTCTGGGGCTGATGTGCAGCTCTCCTCAGATCTGGGGCTGATGTGCAGCTCTCCTCAGGTCTGGGGCTAATGTGCAGCTCTCCTCAGGTTGGCGGCTGATGTGCAGCTCTCCTCAGATCTGGGGCTGATGTGCAGCTCTCCTCAGGTCTGGGGCTGATGTGCAGCTCTCCTCAGGTCTCGGGCTAATGTGCAGCTCTCCTCGGGTCTGGGGCTAATGTGCAGCTCTCCTCGGGTCTGGGGCTAATGTGCAGCTCTCCTCGGGTCTGGGGCTAATGTGCAGATCTCCTCGGGTCTGGGGCTGATGTGCAGCTCTCCTCAGGTCTGGGGCTGATGTGCAGCTTTCCTCAGGTCTGGGGCTGATGTGCAGCTCTCCTCGGGTTTGGGGCTGATGTGCAGCTCTCCTCGGGTTTGGGGCTGATGTGCAGTCTTCCTCGGGTCTGGGGCTAATGTGCAGCTCTCCTCAGGTCTGGGGCTGATGTGCAGCTTTCCTCAGGTCTGGGGCTGATGTGCAGCTCTCCTCGGGTTTGGGGCTGATGTGCAGCTCTCCTCGGGTTTGGGGCTGATGTGCAGTCTTCCTCGGGTCTGCGGCTAATGTGCAGCTCTCCTCGTGTCTGGGGCTGATGTGCAGCTCTCCTCAGGTCTTGGGCTGATGTGCAGCTCTCCTCAGGTCTCATGCTGATGTGCAGCTCTCCTCAGGTCTGGGGCTAATGTGCAGCTCTCCTCAGGTCGGCAGCTGATGTGCAGCTCTCCTCAGATCTGGGGCTGATGTGCAGCTCTCCTCAGGTCTGGGGCTGATGTGCAGCTCTCCTCAGGTCTGGGGCTGATGTGCAGCTCTCCTCAGATCTGGGGCTGATGTGCAGCTCTCCTCAGGTCTGGGGCTAATGTGCAGCTCTCCTCAGGTCGGCGGCTGATGTGCAGCTCTCCTCAGATCTGGGGCTGATGTGCAGCTCTCCTCAGGTCTGGGGCTGATGTGCAGCTCTCCTCAGGTTTGGGGGTGGTGTGCAGCTCTCCTCAGGTCTGGAGCTGATGTGCAGCTCTCCTCAGGTCTGGGGCTGATGTGCAGCTCTCCTTAGGTCTGGAGCGATGTACAGCTCTCCTCGGGTCTGGGGGTGATGTGCAGCTCTCTTCAGGTTGGCGGCTGATGTGCAGCTCTCCTCAGGTCTGGCGCTGATGTGCAGCTCTCCTCAGGTCTGGGGCTGATGTGCAGCTCTCCTCAGGTCTGGAGCGATGTACAGCTCTCCTCGGGTCTGGGGCTGATGTAAAGCTCTCCTCAGGTGTGGGGGTGTTGTGCAGCTTTCCTCGAGTCCGGGGGTGGTGTGCAGCTCTCCTCAGGTCTGGGGCTGATGTGCAGCTCTCCTCGGGTCTGGGGATGATGTGCAGCTCTCCTCCGGTTGGCGGCTGATGTGCAGTTCAACTCAAGTAAGGGGCTGATGTGCAGCTCTCCTCAGGTCTCGGGCTGATGTGCAGCTCTCCTCAGGTCTGGGGCTAATGTGCAGCTCTACTCGGGTCTGGGGCTGATGTGCGGCTCTCCTCAGGTCTGGGGCTGATGTGCAGCTCTCCTCAGGTCTGAGGCTGATGTGCAGCTCTCATCAGGTCTGGGGCTGATGTGCAGCTTTCCTCAGGTCTGGGGCTGATGTGCAGCTCTCCTCAGGTCTGGGTGTGGTGTGCAGCTCTCCTCAGGTTTGGGGGTGGTGTGCAGCTCTCCTCAGGTCTGGGGCTGATGTGCTGCTCTCCTCAGGTCTGGGTGTGGTGTGAAGCTCTCCTCAGGTCCTGGGCTGATGTACAGCTCTCCTCAGGTCTCAGGCTGATGTGCAGCTCTCCTCAGGTCTGGGGCTGATGTGCAGCTCTCCTCAGGTCTGGGGCTGATGTGCAGCTCTCCTCAGGTCTGGAGCTGATGTGCAGTTCTCCTGAGGTCTCGGGCTGATGTGCAGCTCTCCTCAGGTCTGGGGATGATGTGCAGCTCTCCTCCGGTTGGCGGCTGATGTGCAGTTCAACTCAAGTAAGGGGCTGATGTGCAGCTCTCCTCAGGTCTCGGGCTGATGTGCAGCTCTCCTCAGGTCTGGGGCTAATGTGCAGCTCTACTCGGGTCTGGGGCTGATGTGCGGCTCTCCTCAGGTCTGGGGCTGATGTGCAGCTCTCCTCAGGTCTGAGGCTGATGTGCAGCTCTCATCAGGTCTGGGGCTGATGTGCAGCTTTCCTCAGGTCTGGGGCTGATGTGCAGCTCTCCTCAGGTCTGGGTGTGGTGTGCAGCTCTCCTCAGGTTTGGGGGTGGTGTGCAGCTCTCCTCAGGTCTGGGGCTGATGTGCTGCTCTCCTCAGGTCTGGGTGTGGTGTGAAGCTCTCCTCAGGTCCTGGGCTGATGTACAGCTCTCCTCAGGTCTCAGGCTGATGTGCAGCTCTCCTCAGGTCTGGGGCTGATGTGCAGCTCTCCTCAGGTCTGGGGCTGATGTGCAGCTCTCCTCAGGTCTGGAGCTGATGTGCAGTTCTCCTGAGGTCTCGGGCTGATGTGCAGCTCTCCTCAGGTCGGCAGCTGATGTGCAGCTCTACTCAGATCTGGGGCTGATGTGCAGCTCTCCTCAGGTCTCGGGCTGATGTGCAGCTCTCCTCAGGTCTCGGGCTGATGTGCAGCTCTCCTCAGGTGTGGGGCTGATGTGCAGCTCTCCTCGGGTCTGGGGCTAATGTGCAGCTCTCCTCGGGTCTGGGGCTAATGTGCAGCTCTCCTCGGGTCTGGGGCTAATGTGCAGCTCTCCTCGGGTCTGGGGCTGATGTGCAGCTCTCCTCGGGTCTGGGGCTAATGTGCAGATCTCCTCGGGTCTGGGGCTGATGTGCAGCTCTCCTCAGGTCTGGGGCTGATGTGCAGCTCTCCTTGGGTCTGGGGCTAATGTGCAGCTCTCCTCGGGTCTGGGGGTGATGTGCAGCTCTCCTCAGGTCTGGGGCTGATGTGCAGCTTTCCTCAGGTCTGGGGCTGATGTGCAGCTCTCCTCAGGTCTGGAGCGATGTACAGATCTCCTCGGGTCTGGGGCTGATGTGCAGCTCTCCTCGGGTCTGGGGCTAATGTGCAGCTCTCCTCGGGTCTGGGGCTGATGTGCAGCTCTCCTCAGGTCTGGGGCTGATGTGCAGCTCTCCTCAGGTCTGGAGCGATGTACAGCTCTCCTCGGGTCTGGGGCTGATGTAAAGCTCTCCTCAGGTGTGGGGGTGTTGTGCAGCTTTCCTCGAGTCCGGGGGTGGTGTGCAGCTCTCCTCAGGTCTGGGGCTGATGTGCAGCTCTCCTCGGGTCTGGGGATGATGTGCAGCTCTCCTCCGGTTGGCGGCTGATGTGCAGTTCAACTCAAGTAAGGGGCTGATGTGCAGCTCTCCTCAGGTCTCGGGCTGATGTGCAGCTCTCCTCAGGTCTGGGGCTAATGTGCAGCTCTACTCGGGTCTGGGGCTGATGTGCGGCTCTCCTCAGGTCTGGGGCTGATGTGCAGCTCTCCTCAGGTCTGAGGCTGATGTGCAGCTCTCATCAGGTCTGGGGCTGATGTGCAGCTTTCCTCAGGTCTGGGGCTGATGTGCAGCTCTCCTCAGGTCTGGGTGTGGTGTGCAGCTCTCCTCAGGTTTGGGGGTGGTGTGCAGCTCTCCTCAGGTCTGGGGCTGATGTGCAGCTCTCCTCAGGTCTGGGTGTGGTGTGAAGCTCTCCTCAGGTCCTGGGCTGATGTACAGCTCTCCTCAGGTCTCGGGCTGATGTGCAGCTCTCCTCAGGTCTGGGGCTGATGTGCAGCTCTCCTTAGGTCTGGGGCTGATGTGCAGCTCTCCTCAGGTCTGGAGCTGATGTGCAGTTCTCCTGAGGTCTCGGGCTGATGTGCAGCTCTCCTCAGGTCGGCAGCTGATGTGCAGCTCTCCTCAGATCTGGGGCTGATGTGCAGCTCTCCTCAGGTCTCGGGCTGATGTGCAGCTCTCCTCAGGTCTCGGGCTGATGTGCAGCTCTCCTCAGGTGTGGGGCTGATGTGCAGCTCTCCTCGGGTCTGGGGCTAATGTGCAGCTCTCCTCGGGTCTGGGGCTAATGTGCAGCTCTCCTCGGGTCTGGGGGTGATGTGCAGCTCTCCTCAGGTCTGGGGCTGATGTGCAGCTTTCCTCAGGTCTGGGGCTGATGTGCAGCTCTCCTCGGGTCTGGGGCTAATGTGCAGCTCTCCTCGGGTCTGGGGCTAATGTGCAGATCTCCTCGGGTCTGGGGCTGATGTGCAGCTCTCCTCAGGTCTGGGGCTGATGTGCAGCTTTCCTCAGGTCTGGGGCTAATGTGCAGATCTCCTCGGGTCTGGGGCTGATGTGCAGCTCTCCTCAGGTCTGGGGCTGATGTGCAGCTCTCCTCGGGTCTGGGGCTAATGTGCAGCTCTCCTCGGGTCTGGGGGTGATGTGCAGCTTTCCTCAGGTCTGGGGCTGATGTGCAGCTCTCCTCGGGTTTGGGGCTGATGTGCAGCTCTCCTCGGGTTTGGGGCTGATGTGCAGCTCTCCTCGGGTTTGGGGCTGATGTGCAGTCTTCCTCGGGTCTGGGGCTAATGTGCAGCTCTCCTCGGGTCTGGGGCTGATGTGCAGCTCTCCTCAGGTCTTGGGCTGATGTGCAGCTCTCCTCAGGTCTCGTGCTGATGTGCAGCTCTCCTCAGGTCTGGGGCTAATATGCAGCTCTCCTCGGGTTTGGGGCTGATGTGCAGCTCTCCTCAGGTCGGCAGCTGATGTGCAGCTCTCCTCAGGTCTGGGGCTGATGTGCAGCTCTCCTCAGGTCTGGGGCTGATGTGCAGCTCTCCTCAGATCTGGGGCTGATGTGCAGCTCTCCTCAGGTCTGGGGCTAATGTGCAGCTCTCCTCAGGTCGGCGGCTGATGTGCAGCTCTCCTCAGATCTGGGGCTGATGTGCAGCTCTCCTCAGGTCTGGGGCTGATGTGCAGCTCTCCTCAGGTCTCGGGCTAATGTGCAGCTCTCCTCGGGTCTGGGGCTAATGTGCAGCTCTCCTCGGGTCTGGGGCTAATGTGCAGCTCTCCTCGGGTCTGGGGCTAATGTGCAGATCTCCTCGGGTCTGGGGCTGATGTGCAGCTCTCCTCAGGTCTGGGGCTGATGTGCAGCTTTCCTCAGGTCTGGGGCTGATGTGCAGCTCTCCTCAGGTCTTGGGCTGATGTGCAGCTCTCCTCAGGTCTCGTGCTGATGTGCAGCTCTCCTCAGGTCTGGGGCTAATGTGCAGCTCTCCTCGGGTTTGGGGCTGATGTGCAGCTCTCCTCAGGTCGGCAGCTGATGTGCAGCTCTCCTCAGATCTGGGGCTGATGTGCAGCTCTCCTCAGGTCTGGGGCTGATGTGCAGCTCTCCTCAGGTCTGGGGCTGATGTGCAGCTCTCCTCAGATCTGGGGCTGATGTGCAGCTCTCCTCAGGTCTGGGGCTAATGTGCAGCTCTCCTCAGGTCGGCGGCTGATGTGCAGCTCTCCTCAGATCTGGGGCTGATGTGCAGCTCTCCTCAGGTCGGCGGCTGATGTGCAGCTCTCCTCAGGTCTCGGGCTAATGTGCAGCTCTCCTCGGGTCTGGGGCTAATGTGCAGCTCTCCTCGGGTCTGGGGCTAATGTGCAGCTCTCCTCGGGTCTGGGACTAATGTGCAGATCTCCTCGGGTCTGGGGGTGATGTGCAGCTTTCCTCAGGTCTGGGGCTGATGTGCAGCTCTCCTCGGGTTTGGGGCTGATGTGCAGCTCTCCTCGGGTTTGGGGCTGATGTGCAGTCTTCCTCGGGTCTGGGGCTAATGTGCAGCTCTCCTCGGGTCTGGGGCTGATGTGCAGCTCTCCTCAGGTCTTGGGCTGATGTGCAGCTCTCCTCAGGTCTCGTGCTGATGTGCAGCTCTCCTCAGGTCTGGGGCTAATGTGCAGCTCTCCTCGGGTTTGAGGCTGATGTGCAGCTCTCCTCAGGTCGGCAGCTGATGTGCAGCTCTCCTCAGGTCTGGGGCTGATGTGCAGCTCTCCTCAGGTCTGGGGCTGATGTGCAGCTCTCCTCAGATCTGGGGCTGATGTGCAGCTCTCCTCAGGTCTGGGGCTAATGTGCAGCTCTCCTCAGGTCGGCGGCTGATGTGCAGCTCTCCTCAGATCTGGGGCTGATGTGCAGCTCTCCTCAGGTCTGGGGCTGATGTGCAGCTCTCCTCAGGTCTCGGGCTAATGTGCAGCTCTCCTCGGGTCTGGGGCTAATGTGCAGCTCTCCTCGGGTCTGGGGCTAATGTGCAGCTCTCCTCGGGTCTGGGGCTAATGTGCAGATCTCCTCGGGTCTGGGGCTGATGTGCAGCTCTCCTCAGGTCTGGGGCTGATGTGCAGCTTTCCTCAAGTCTGGGGCTAATGTGCAGATCTCCTCGGGTCTGGGGCTGATGTGCAGCTCTCCTCAGGTCTGGGGCTGATGTGCAGCTCTCCTCGGGTCTGGGGCTAATGTGCAGCTCTCCTCGGGTCTGGGGGTGATGTGCAGCTTTCCTCAGGTCTGGGGCTGATGTGCAGCTCTCCTCGGGTTTGGGGCTGATGTGCAGCTCTCCTCGGGTTTGGGGCTGATGTGCAGTCTTCCTCGGGTCTGGGGCTAATGTGCAGCTCTCCTCGGGTCTGGGGCTGATGTGCAGCTCTCCTCAGGTCTTGGGCTGATGTGCAGCTCTCCTCAGGTCTCGTGCTGATGTGCAGCTCTCCTCAGGTCTGGGGCTAATGTGCAGCTCTCCTCGGGTTTGGGGCTGATGTGCAGCTCTCCTCAGGTCGGCAGCTGATGTGCAGCTCTCCTCAGGTCTGGGGCTGATGTGCAGCTCTCCTCAGGTCTGGGGCTGATGTGCAGCTCTCCTCAGATCTGGGGCTGATGTGCAGCTCTCCTCAGGTCTGGGGCTAATGTGCAGCTCTCCTCAGGTCGGCGGCTGATGTGCAGCTCTCCTCAGATCTGGGGCTGATGTGCAGCTCTCCTCAGGTCTGGGGCTGATGTGCAGCTCTCCTCAGGTCTCGGGCTAATGTGCAGCTCTCCTCGGGTCTGGGGCTAATGTGCAGCTCTCCTCGGGTCTGGGGCTAATGTGCAGCTCTCCTCGGGTCTGGGGCTAATGTGCAGATCTCCTCGGGTCTGGGGCTGATGTGCAGCTCTCCTCAGGTCTGGGGCTGATGTGCAGCTTTCCTCAGGGTTTGGGGCTGATGTGCAGTCTTCCTCGGGTCTGGGGCTAATGTGCAGCTCTCCTCGGGTCTGGGGCTGATGTGCAGCTCTCCTCAGGTCTTCGGCTGATGTGCAGCTCTCCTCAGGTCTCGTGCTAATGTGCAGCTCTCCTCGGGTCTGGGGCTAATGTGCAGCTCTCCTCGGGTCTGGGGCTAATGTGCAGCTCTCCTCGGGTCTGGGGCTAATGTGCAGATCTCCTCGGGTCTGGGGCTGATGTGCAGCTCTCCTCAGGTCTGGGGCTAATGTGCAGCTCTCCTCAGGTCTGGGGCTAATGTGCAGCTCTCCTCAGGTCGGCGGCTAATGTGCAGCTCTCCTCGGGTCTGGGGCTGATGTGCAGCTCTCCTCAGGTCTTGGGCTGATGTGCAGCTCTCCTCAGGTCTCGTGCTGATGTGCAGCTCTCCTCAGGTCTGGGGCTAATGTGCAGCTCTCCTCGGGTTTGGGGCTGATGTGCAGCTCTCCTCAGGTCGGCAGCTGATGTGCAGCTCTCCTCAGGTCTGGGGCTGATGTGCAGCTCTCCTCAGGTCTGGGGCTGATGTGCAGCTCTCCTCAGATCTGGGGCTGATGTGCAGCTCTCCTCAGGTCTGGGGCTAATGTGCAGCTCTCCTCAGGTCGGCGGCTGATGTGCAGCTCTCCTCAGATCTGGGGCTGATGTGCAGCTCTCCTCAGGTCTGGGGCTGATGTGCAGCTCTCCTCAGGTCTCGGGCTAATGTGCAGCTCTCCTCGGGTCTGGGGCTAATGTGCAGCTCTCCTCGGGTCTGGGGCTAATGTGCAGCTCTCCTCGGGTCTGGGGCTAATGTGCAGCTCTCCTCAGGTCGGCGGCTGATGTGCAGCTCTCCTCAGATCTGGGGATGATGTGCAGCTCTCCTCCGGTTGGCGGCTGATGTGCAGTTCAACTCAAGTAAGGGGCTGATGTGCAGCTCTCCTCAGGTCTCGGGCTGATGTGCAGCTCTCCTCAGGTCTGGGGCTAATGTGCAGCTCTACTCGGGTCTGGGGCTGATGTGCGGCTCTCCTCAGGTCTGGGGCTGATGTGCAGCTCTCCTCAGGTCTGAGGCTGATGTGCAGCTCTCATCAGGTCTGGGGCTGATGTGCAGCTTTCCTCAGGTCTGGGGCTGATGTGCAGCTCTCCTCAGGTCTGGGTGTGGTGTGCAGCTCTCCTCAGGTTTGGGGGTGGTGTGCAGCTCTCCTCAGGTCTGGGGCTGATGTGCAGCTCTCCTCAGGTCTGGGTGTGGTGTGAAGCTCTCCTCAGGTCCTGGGCTGATGTACAGCTCTCCTCAGGTCTCGGGCTGATGTGCAGCTCTCCTCAGGTCTGGGGCTGATGTGCAGCTCTCCTCAGGTCTGGGGCTGATGTGCAGCTCTCCTCAGGTCTGGAGCTGATGTGCAGTTCTCCTGAGGTCTCGGGCTGATGTGCAGCTCTCCTCAGGTCGGCAGCTGATGTGCAGCTCTCCTCAGATCTGGGGCTGATGTGCAGCTCTCCTCAGGTCTCGGGCTGATGTGCAGCTCTCCTCAGGTCTCGGGCTGATGTGCAGCTCTCCTCAGGTGTGGGGCTGATGTGCAGCTCTCCTCGGGTCTGGGGCTAATGTGCAGCTCTCCTCGGGTCTGGGGCTAATGTGCAGCTCTCCTCGGGTCTGGGGGTGATGTGCAGCTCTCCTCAGGTCTGGGGCTGATGTGCAGCTTTCCTCAGGTCTGGGGCTGATGTGCAGCTCTCCTCGGGTCTGGGGCTAATGTGCAGCTCTCCTCGGGTCTGGGGCTAATGTGCAGATCTCCTCGGGTCTGGGGCTGATGTGCAGCTCTCCTCAGGTCTGGGGCTGATGTGCAGCTTTCCTCAGGTCTGGGGCTAATGTGCAGATCTCCTCGGGTCTGGGGCTGATGTGCAGCTCTCCTCAGGTCTGGGGCTGATGTGCAGCTCTCCTCGGGTCTGGGGCTAATGTGCAGCTCTCCTCGGGTCTGGGGGTGATGTGCAGCTTTCCTCAGGTCTGGGGCTGATGTGCAGCTCTCCTCGGGTTTGGGGCTGATGTGCAGCTCTCCTCGGGTTTGGGGCTGATGTGCAGCTCTCCTCGGGTTTGGGGCTGATGTGCAGTCTTCCTCGGGTCTGGGGCTAATGTGCAGCTCTCCTCGGGTCTGGGGCTGATGTGCAGCTCTCCTCAGGTCTTGGGCTGATGTGCAGCTCTCCTCAGGTCTCGTGCTGATGTGCAGCTCTCCTCAGGTCTGGGGCTAATGTGCAGCTCTCCTCGGGTTTGGGGCTGATGTGCAGCTCTCCTCAGGTCGGCAGCTGATGTGCAGCTCTCCTCAGGTCTGGGGCTGATGTGCAGCTCTCCTCAGGTCTGGGGCTGATGTGCAGCTCTCCTCAGATCTGGGGCTGATGTGCAGCTCTCCTCAGGTCTGGGGCTAATGTGCAGCTCTCCTCAGGTCGGCGGCTGATGTGCAGCTCTCCTCAGATCTGGGGCTGATGTGCAGCTCTCCTCAGGTCTGGGGCTGATGTGCAGCTCTCCTCAGGTCTCGGGCTAATGTGCAGCTCTCCTCGGGTCTGGGGCTAATGTGCAGCTCTCCTCGGGTCTGGGGCTAATTTGCAGCTCTCCTCGGGTCTGGGGCTAATGTGCAGATCTCCTCGGGTCTGGGGCTGATGTGCAGCTCTCCTCAGGTCTGGGGCTGATGTGCAGCTTTCCTCAGGTCTGGGGCTGATGTGCAGCTCTCCTCAGGTCTTGGGCTGATGTGCAGCTCTCCTCAGGTCTCGTGCTGATGTGCAGCTCTCCTCAGGTCTGGGGCTAATGTGCAGCTCTCCTCGGGTTTGGGGCTGATGTGCAGCTCTCCTCAGGTCGGCAGCTGATGTGCAGCTTTCCTCAGATCTGGGGCTGATGTGCAGCTCTCCTCAGGTCTGGGGCTGATGTGCAGCTCTCCTCAGGTCTGGGGCTGATGTGCAGCTCTCCTCAGATCTGGGGCTGATGTGCAGCTCTCCTCAGGTCTGGGGCTAATGTGCAGCTCTCCTCAGGTCGGCGGCTGATGTGCAGCTCTCCTCAGATCTGGGGCTGATGTGCAGCTCTCCTCAGGTCTGGGGCTGATGTGCAGCTCTCCTCAGGTCTCGGGCTAATGTGCAGCTCTCCTCGGGTCTGGGGCTAATGTGCAGCTCTCCTCGGGTCTGGGGCTAATGTGCAGCTCTCCTCGGGTCTGGGGCTAATGTGCAGATCTCCTCGGGTCTGGGGCTGATGTGCAGCTCTCCTCAGGTCTGGGGCTGATGTGCAGCTTTCCTCAAGTCTGGGGCTAATGTGCAGATCTCCTCGGGTCTGGGGCTGATGTGCAGCTCTCCTCAGGTCTGGGGCTGATGTGCAGCTCTCCTCGGGTCTGGGGCTAATGTGCAGCTCTCCTCGGGTCTGGGGGTGATGTGCAGCTTTCCTCAGGTCTGGGGCTGATGTGCAGCTCTCCTCGGGTTTGGGGCTGATGTGCAGCTCTCCTCGGGTTTGGGGCTGATGTGCAGTCTTCCTCGGGTCTGGGGCTAATGTGCAGCTCTCCTCGGGTCTGGGGCTGATGTGCAGCTCTCCTCAGGTCTTGGGCTGATGTGCAGCTCTCCTCAGGTCTCGTGCTGATGTGCAGCTCTCCTCAGGTCTGGGGCTAATGTGCAGCTCTCCTCGGGTTTGGGGCTGATGTGCAGCTCTCCTCAGGTCGGCAGCTGATGTGCAGCTCTCCTCAGGTCTGGGGCTGATGTGCAGCTCTCCTCAGGTCTGGGGCTGATGTGCAGCTCTCCTCAGATCTGGGGCTGATGTGCAGCTCTCCTCAGGTCTGGGGCTAATGTGCAGCTCTCCTCAGGTCGGCGGCTGATGTGCAGCTCTCCTCAGATCTGGGGCTGATGTGCAGCTCTCCTCAGGTCTGGGGCTGATGTGCAGCTCTCCTCAGGTCTCGGGCTAATGTGCAGCTCTCCTCGGGTCTGGGGCTAATGTGCAGCTCTCCTCGGGTCTGGGGCTAATGTGCAGCTCTCCTCGGGTCTGGGGCTAATGTGCAGATCTCCTCGGGTCTGGGGCTGATGTGCAGCTCTCCTCAGGTCTGGGGCTGATGTGCAGCTTTCCTCAGGGTTTGGGGCTGATGTGCAGTCTTCCTCGGGTCTGGGGCTAATGTGCAGCTCTCCTCGGGTCTGGGGCTGATGTGCAGCTCTCCTCAGGTCTTCGGCTGATGTGCAGCTCTCCTCAGGTCTCGTGCTAATGTGCAGCTCTCCTCGGGTCTGGGGCTAATGTGCAGCTCTCCTCGGGTCTGGGGCTAATGTGCAGCTCTCCTCGGGTCTGGGGCTAATGTGCAGATCTCCTCGGGTCTGGGGCTGATGTGCAGCTCTCCTCAGGTCTGGGGCTAATGTGCAGCTCTCCTCAGGTCTGGGGCTAATGTGCAGCTCTCCTCAGGCCGGCGGCTAATGTGCAGCTCTCCTCGGGTCTGGGGCTGATGTGCAGCTCTCCTCAGGTCTTGGGCTGATGTGCAGCTCTCCTCAGGTCTCGTGCTGATGTGCAGCTCTCCTCAGGTCTGGGGCTAATGTGCAGCTCTCCTCGGGTTTGGGGCTGATGTGCAGCTCTCCTCAGGTCGGCAGCTGATGTGCAGCTCTCCTCAGGTCTGGGGCTGATGTGCAGCTCTCCTCAGGTCGGCGGCTGATGTGCAGCTCTCCTCAGATCTGGGGCTGATGTGCAGCTCTCCTCAGGTCTGGGGCTGATGTGCAGCTCTCCTCAGGTCTCGGGCTAATGTGCAGCTCTCCTCGGGTCTGGGGCTAATGTGCAGCTCTCCTCGGGTCTGGGGCTAATGTGCAGCTCTCCTCGGGTCTGGGGCTAATGTGCAGCTCTCCTCAGGTCGGCGGCTGATGTGCAGCTCTCCTCAGATCTGGGGATGATGTGCAGCTCTCCTCCGGTTGGCGGCTGATGTGCAGTTCAACTCAAGTAAGGGGCTGATGTGCAGCTCTCCTCAGGTCTCGGGCTGATGTGCAGCTCTCCTCAGGTCTGGGGCTAATGTGCAGCTCTACTCGGGTCTGGGGCTGATGTGCGGCTCTCCTCAGGTCTGGGGCTGATGTGCAGCTCTCCTCAGGTCTGAGGCTGATGTGCAGCTCTCATCAGGTCTGGGGCTGATGTGCAGCTTTCCTCAGGTCTGGGGCTGATGTGCAGCTCTCCTCAGGTCTGGGTGTGGTGTGCAGCTCTCCTCAGGTTTGGGGGTGGTGTGCAGCTCTCCTCAGGTCTGGGGCTGATGTGCAGCTCTCCTCAGGTCTGGGTGTGGTGTGAAGCTCTCCTCAGGTCCTGGGCTGATGTACAGCTCTCCTCAGGTCTCGGGCTGATGTGCAGCTCTCCTCAGGTCTGGGGCTGATGTGCAGCTCTCCTCAGGTCTGGGGCTGATGTGCAGCTCTCCTCAGGTCTGGAGCTGATGTGCAGTTCTCCTGAGGTCTCGGGCTGATGTGCAGCTCTCCTCAGGTCGGCAGCTGATGTGCAGCTCTCCTCAGATCTGGGGCTGATGTGCAGCTCTCCTCAGGTCTCGGGCTGATGTGCAGCTCTCCTCAGGTCTCGGGCTGATGTGCAGCTCTCCTCAGGTGTGGGGCTGATGTGCAGCTCTCCTCGGGTCTGGGGCTAATGTGCAGCTCTCCTCGGGTCTGGGGCTAATGTGCAGCTCTCCTCGGGTCTGGGGGTGATGTGCAGCTCTCCTCAGGTCTGGGGCTGATGTGCAGCTTTCCTCAGGTCTGGGGCTGATGTGCAGCTCTCCTCGGGTCTGGGGCTAATGTGCAGCTCTCCTCGGGTCTGGGGCTAATGTGCAGATCTCCTCGGGTCTGGGGCTGATGTGCAGCTCTCCTCAGGTCTGGGGCTGATGAGCAGCTTTCCTCAGGTCTGGGGCTAATGTGCAGATCTCCTCGGGTCTGGGGCTGATGTGCAGCTCTCCTCAGGTCTGGGGCTGATGTGCAGCTCTCCTCGGGTCTGGGGCTAATGTGCAGCTCTCCTCGGGTCTGGGGGTGATGTGCAGCTTTCCTCAGGTCTGGGGCTGATGTGCAGCTCTCCTCGGGTTTGGGGCTGATGTGCAGCTCTCCTCGGGTTTGGGGCTGATGTGCAGCTCTCCTCGGGTTTGGGGCTGATGTGCAGTCTTCCTCGGGTCTGGGGCTAATGTGCAGCTCTCCTCGGGTCTGGGGCTGATGTGCAGCTCTCCTCAGGTCTTGGGCTGATGTGCAGCTCTCCTCAGGTCTCGTGCTGATGTGCAGCTCTCCTCAGGTCTGGGGCTAATGTGCAGCTCTCCTCGGGTTTGGGGCTGATGTGCAGCTCTCCTCAGGTCGGCAGCTGATGTGCAGCTCTCCTCAGGTCTGGGGCTGATGTGCAGCTCTCCTCAGGTCTGGGGCTGATGTGCAGCTCTCCTCAGGTCTCGTGCTGATGTGCAGCTCTCCTCAGGTCTGGGGCTAATGTGCAGCTCTCCTCGGGTTTGGGGCTGATGTGCAGCTCTCCTCAGGTCGGCAGCTGATGTGCAGCTCTCCTCAGATCTGGGGCTGATGTGCAGCTCTCCTCAGGTCTGGGGCTGATGTGCAGCTCTCCTCAGGTCTGGGGCTGATGTGCAGCTCTCCTCAGATCTGGGGCTGATGTGCAGCTCTCCTCAGGTCTGGGGCTAATGTGCAGCTCTCCTCAGGTCGGCGGCTGATGTGCAGCTCTCCTCAGATCTGGGGCTGATGTGCAGCTCTCCTCAGGTCGGCGGCTGATGTGCAGCTCTCCTCAGGTCTCGGGCTAATGTGCAGCTCTCCTCGGGTCTGGGGCTAATGTGCAGCTCTCCTCGGGTCTGGGGCTAATGTGCAGCTCTCCTCGGGTCTGGGGCTAATGTGCAGATCTCCTCGGGTCTGGGGGTGATGTGCAGCTTTCCTCAGGTCTGGGGCTGATGTGCAGCTCTCCTCGGGTTTGGGGCTGATGTGCAGCTCTCCTCGGGTTTGGGGCTGATGTGCAGTCTTCCTCGGGTCTGGGGCTAATGTGCAGCTCTCCTCGGGTCTGGGGCTGATGTGCAGCTCTCCTCAGGTCTTGGGCTGATGTGCAGCTCTCCTCAGGTCTCGTGCTGATGTGCAGCTCTCCTCAGGTCTGGGGCTAATGTGCAGCTCTCCTCGGGTTTGAGGCTGATGTGCAGCTCTCCTCAGGTCGGCAGCTGATGTGCAGCTCTCCTCAGGTCTGGGGCTGATGTGCAGCTCTCCTCAGATCTGGGGCTGATGTGCAGCTCTCCTCAGGTCTGGGGCTAATGTGCAGCTCTCCTCAGGTCGGCGGCTGATGTGCAGCTCTCCTCAGATCTGGGGCTGATGTGCAGCTCTCCTCAGGTCTGGGGCTGATGTGCAGCTCTCCTCAGGTCTCGGGCTAATGTGCAGCTCTCCTCGGGTCTGGGGCTAATGTGCAGCTCTCCTCGGGTCTGGGGCTAATGTGCAGCTCTCCTCGGGTCTGGGGCTAATGTGCAGATCTCCTCGGGTCTGGGGCTGATGTGCAGCTCTCCTCAGGTCTGGGGCTGATGTGCAGCTTTCCTCAGGTCTGGGGCTAATGTGCAGATCTCCTCGGGTCTGGGGCTGATGTGCAGCTCTCCTCAGGTCTGGGGCTGATGTGCAGCTCTCCTCGGGTCTGGGGCTAATGTGCAGCTCTCCTCGGGTCTGGGGGTGATGTGCAGCTTTCCTCAGGTCTGGGGCTGATGTGCAGCTCTCCTCGGGTCTGGGGCTGATGTGCAGCTCTCCTCAGGTCTGAGGCTGATGTGCAGCTCTCATCAGGTCTGGGGCTGATGTGCAGCTTTCCTCAGGTCTGGGGCTGATGTGCAGCTCTCCTCAGGTCTGGGTGTGGTGTGCAGCTCTCCTCAGGTTTTGGGGGTGGTGTGCAGCTCTCCTCAGGTCTGGGGCTGATGTGCAGCTCTCCTCAGGTCTGGGTGTGGTGTGAAGCTCTCCTCAGGTCCTGGGCTGATGTACAGCTCTCCTCAGGTCTCGGGCTGATGTGCAGCTCTCCTCAGGTCTGGGGCTGATGTGCAGCTCTCCTCAGGTCTGGGGCTGATGTGCAGCTCTCCTCAGGTCTGGAGCTGATGTGCAGTTCTCCTGAGGTCTCGGGCTGATGTGCAGCTCTCCTCAGGTCGGCAGCTGATGTGCAGCTCTCCTCAGATCTGGGGCTGATGTGCAGCTCTCCTCAGGTCTCGGGCTGATGTGCAGCTCTCCTCAGGTCTCGGGCTGATGTGCAGCTCTCCTCAGGTGTGGGGCTGATGTGCAGCTCTCCTCGGGTCTGGGGCTAATGTGCAGCTCTCCTCGGGTCTGGGGCTAATGTGCAGCTCTCCTCGGGTCTGGGGCTGATGTGCAGCTCTCCTCGGGTCTGGGGCTAATGTGCAGATCTCCTCGGGTCTGGGGCTGATGTGCAGCTCTCCTCAGGTCTGGGGCTGATGTGCAGCTCTCCTCGGGTCTGGGGCTAATGTGCAGCTCTCCTCGGGTCTGGGGGTGATGTGCAGCTCTCCTCAGGTCTGGGGCTGATGTGCAGCTTTCCTCAGGTCTGGGGCTGATGTGCAGCTCTCCTCGGGTTTGGGGCTGATGTGCAGCTCTCCTCGGGTTTGGGGCTGATGTGCAGTCTTCCTCGGGTCTGGGGCTAATGTGCAGCTCTCCTCGGGTCTGGGGCTGATGTGCAGCTCTCCTCAGGTCTTGGGCTGATGTGCAGCTCTCCTCAGGTCTCGTGCTGATGTGCAGCTCTCCTCAGGTCTGGGGCTAATGTGCAGCTCTCCTCGGGTTTGGGGCTGATGTGCAGCTCTCCTCAGGTCGGCAGCTGATGTGCAGCTCTCCTCAGATCTGGGGCTGATGTGCATCTCTCCTCGGGTCTGGGGCTGATGTGCAGCTCTCCTCAGGTCTGGGGCTGATGTGCAGCTTTCCTCAGGTCTGGGGCTGATGTGCAGCTCTCCTCGGGTTTGGGGCTGATGTGCAGCTCTCCTCGGGTTTGGGGCTGATGTGCAGTCTTCCTCGGGTCTGGGGCTAATGTGCAGCTCTCATCGGGTCTGGGGCTGATGTGCAGCTCTCCTCAGGTCTTCGGCTGATGTGCAGCTCTCCTCAGGTCTCGTGCTGATGTGCAGCTCTCCTCAGGTCTGGGGCTAATGTGCAGCTCTCCTCGGGTTTGGGGCTGATGTACAGCTCTCCTCAGGTCGGCAGCTGATGTGCAGCTCTCCTCAGATCTGGGGCTGATGTGCAGCTCTCCTCAGGTCTGGGGCTGATGTGCAGCTCTCCTCAGGTCTGGGGCTGATGTGCAGCTCTCCTCAGATCTGGGGCTGATGTGCAGCTCTCCTCAGGTCTGGGGCTAATGTGCAGCTCTCCTCAGGTTGGCGGCTGATGTGCAGCTCTCCTCAGGTCTGGGGCTGATGTGCAGCTCTCCTCAGGTCTCGGGCTAATGTGCAGCTCTCCTCGGGTCTGGGGCTAATGTGCAGCTCTCCTCGGGTCTGGGGCTAATGTGCAGCTCTCCTCGGGTCTGGGGCTAATGTGCAGATCTCCTCGGGTCTGGGGCTGATGTGCAGCTCTCCTCAGGTCTGGGGCTGATGTGCAGCTTTCCTCAGGTCTGGGGCTGATGTGCAGCTCTCCTCGGGTTTGGGGCTGATGTGCAGCTCTCCTCGGGTTTGGGGCTGATGTGCAGGTTTCCTCGGGTCTGGGGCTAATGTGCAGCTCTCCTCAGGTCTGGGGCTGATGTGCAGCTTTCCTCAGGTCTGGGGCTGATGTGCAGCTCTCCTCGGGTTTGGGGCTGATGTGCAGCTCTCCTCGGGTTTGGGGCTGATGTGCAGTCTTCCTCGGGTCTGGGGCTAATGTGCAGCTCTCCTCAGGTCTGGGGCTGATGTGCAGCTTTCCTCAGGTCTGGGGCTGATGTGCAGCTCTCCTCGGGTTTGGGGCTGATGTGCAGCTCTCCTCGGGTTTGGGGCTGATGTGCAGTCTTCCTCGGGTCTGGGGCTAATGTGCAGCTCTCCTCAGGTCTGGGGCTGATGTGCAGCTCTCCTCGTGTCTGGGGCTGATGTGCAGCTCTCCTCAGGTCTTGGGCTGATGTGCAGCTCTCCTCAGGTCTCATGCTGATGTGCAGCTCTCCTCAGGTCTGGGGCTAATGTGCAGCTCTCCTCAGGTCGGCAGCTGATGTGCAGCTCTCCTCAGATCTGGGGCTGATGTGCAGCTCTCCTCAGGTCTGGGGCTGATGTGCAGCTCTCCTCAGGTCTGGGGCTGATGTGCAGCTCTCCTCAGATCTGGGGCTGATGTGCAGCTCTCCTCAGGTCTGGGGCTAATGTGCAGCTCTCCTCAGGTCGGCGGCTGATGTGCAGCTCTCCTCAGATCTGGGGCTGATGTGCAGCTCTCCTCAGGTCTGGGGCTGATGTGCAGCTCTCCTCAGGTTTGGGGGTGGTGTGCAGCTCTCCTCAGGTCTGGGGCTGATGTGCAGCTCTCCTCAGGTCTGGGGCTGATGTGCAGCTCTCCTTAGGTCTGGAGCGATGTACAGCTCTCCTCGGGTCTGGGGGTGATGTGCAGCTCTCTTCAGGTTGGCGGCTGATGTGCAGCTCTCCTCAGGTCTGGCGCTGATGTGCAGCTCTCCTCAGGTCTGGGGCTGATGTGCAGCTCTCCTCAGGTCTGGAGCGATGTACAGCTCTCCTCGGGTCTGGGGCTGATGTAAAGCTCTCCTCAGGTGTGGGGGTGTTGTGCAGCTTTCCTCGAGTCCGGGGGTGGTGTGCAGCTCTCCTCAGGTCTGGGGCTGATGTGCAGCTCTCCTCGGGTCTGGGGATGATGTGCAGCTCTCCTCCGGTTGGCGGCTGATGTGCAGTTCAACTCAAGTAAGGGGCTGATGTGCAGCTCTCCTCAGGTCTCGGGCTGATGTGCAGCTCTCCTCAGGTCTGGGGCTAATGTGCAGCTCTACTCGGGTCTGGGGCTGATGTGCGGCTCTCCTCAGGTCTGGGGCTGATGTGCAGCTCTCCTCAGGTCTGAGGCTGATGTGCAGCTCTCATCAGGTCTGGGGCTGATGTGCAGCTTTCCTCAGGTCTGGGGCTGATGTGCAGCTCTCCTCAGGTCTGGGTGTGGTGTGCAGCTCTCCTCAGGTTTGGGGGTGGTGTGCAGCTCTCCTCAGGTCTGGGGCTGATGTGCTGCTCTCCTCAGGTCTGGGTGTGGTGTGAAGCTCTCCTCAGGTCCTGGGCTGATGTACAGCTCTCCTCAGGTCTCAGGCTGATGTGCAGCTCTCCTCAGGTCTGGGGCTGATGTGCAGCTCTCCTCAGGTCTGGGGCTGATGTGCAGCTCTCCTCAGGTCTGGAGCTGATGTGCAGTTCTCCTGAGGTCTCGGGCTGATGTGCAGCTCTCCTCAGGTCTGGGGCTGATGTGCAGCTCTCCTCGGGTCTGGGGATGATGTGCAGCTCTCCTCCGGTTGGCGGCTGATGTGCAGTTCAACTCAAGTAAGGGGCTGATGTGCAGCTCTCCTCAGGTCTCGGGCTGATGTGCAGCTCTCCTCAGGTCTGGGGCTAATGTGCAGCTCTACTCGGGTCTGGGGCTGATGTGCGGCTCTCCTCAGGTCTGGGGCTGATGTGCAGCTCTCCTCAGGTCTGAGGCTGATGTGCAGCTCTCATCAGGTCTGGGGCTGATGTGCAGCTTTCCTCAGGTCTGGGGCTGATGTGCAGCTCTCCTCAGGTCTGGGTGTGGTGTGCAGCTCTCCTCAGGTTTGGGGGTGGTGTGCAGCTCTCCTCAGGTCTGGGGCTGATGTGCTGCTCTCCTCAGGTCTGGGTGTGGTGTGAAGCTCTCCTCAGGTCCTGGGCTGATGTACAGCTCTCCTCAGGTCTCAGGCTGATGTGCAGCTCTCCTCAGGTCTGGGGCTGATGTGCAGCTCTCCTCAGGTCTGGGGCTGATGTGCAGCTCTCCTCAGGTCTGGAGCTGATGTGCAGTTCTCCTGAGGTCTCGGGCTGATGTGCAGCTCTCCTCAGGTCGGCAGCTGATGTGCAGCTCTCCTCAGATCTGGGGATGATGTGCAGCTCTCCTCAGGTCTCGGGCTGATGTGCAGCTCTCCTCAGGTCTCGGGCTGATGTGCAGCTCTCCTCAGGTGTGGGGCTGATGTGCAGCTCTCCTCGGGTCTGGGGCTAATGTGCAGCTCTCCTCGGGTCTGGGGCTAATGTGCAGCTCTCCTCGGGTCTGGGGCTAATGTGCAGCTCTCCTCGGGTCTGGGGCTGATGTGCAGCTCTCCTCGGGTCTGGGGCTAATGTGCAGATCTCCTCGGGTCTGGGGCTGATGTGCAGCTCTCCTCAGGTCTGGGGCTGATGTGCAGCTCTCCTTGGGTCTGGGGCTAATGTGCAGCTCTCCTCGGGTCTGGGGGTGATGTGCAGCTCTCCTCAGGTCTGGGGCTGATGTGCAGCTTTCCTCAGGTCTGGGGCTGATGTGCAGCTCTCCTCAGGTCTGGAGCGATGTACAGATCTCCTCGGGTCTGGGGCTGATGTGCAGCTCTCCTCGGGTCTGGGGCTAATGTGCAGCTCTCCTCGGGTCTGGGGCTGATGTGCAGCTCTCCTCAGGTCTGGGGCTGATGTGCAGCTCTCCTCAGGTCTGGAGCGATGTACAGCTCTCCTCGGGTCTGGGGCTGATGTAAAGCTCTCCTCAGGTGTGGGGGTGTTGTGCAGCTTTCCTCGAGTCCGGGGGTGGTGTGCAGCTCTCCTCAGGTCTGGGGCTGATGTGCAGCTCTCCTCGGGTCTGGGGATGATGTGCAGCTCTCCTCCGGTTGGCGGCTGATGTGCAGTTCAACTCAAGTAAGGGGCTGATGTGCAGCTCTCCTCAGGTCTCGGGCTGATGTGCAGCTCTCCTCAGGTCTGGGGCTAATGTGCAGCTCTACTCGGGTCTGGGGCTGATGTGCGGCTCTCCTCAGGTCTGGGGCTGATGTGCAGCTCTCCTCAGGTCTGAGGCTGATGTGCAGCTCTCATCAGGTCTGGGGCTGATGTGCAGCTTTCCTCAGGTCTGGGGCTGATGTGCAGCTCTCCTCAGGTCTGTGTGTGGTGTGCAGCTCTCCTCAGGTTTGGGGGTGGTGTGCAGCTCTCCTCAGGTCTGGGGCTGATGTGCAGCTCTCCTCAGGTCTGGGTGTGGTGTGAAGCTCTCCTCAGGTCCTGGGCTGATGTACAGCTCTCCTCAGGTCTCGGGCTGATGTGCAGCTCTCCTCAGGTCTGGGGCTGATGTGCAGCTCTCCTCAGGTCTGGGGCTGATGTGCAGCTCTCCTCAGGTCTGGAGCTGATGTGCAGTTCTCCTGAGGTCTCGGGCTGATGTGCAGCTCTCCTCAGGTCGGCAGCTGATGTGCAGCTCTCCTCAGATCTGGGGCTGATGTGCAGCTCTCCTCAGGTCTCGGGCTGATGTGCAGCTCTCCTCAGGTCTCGGGCTGATGTGCAGCTCTCCTCAGGTGTGGGGCTGATGTGCAGCTCTCCTCGGGTCTGGGGCTAATGTGCAGCTCTCCTCGGGTCTGGGGCTAATGTGCAGCTCTCCTCGGGTCTGGGGCTGATGTGCAGCTCTCCTCGGGTCTGGGGCTAATGTGCAGATCTCCTCGGGTCTGGGGCTGATGTGCAGCTCTCCTCAGGTCTGGGGCTGATGTGCAGCTCTCCTCGGGTCTGGGGCTAATGTGCAGCTCTCCTCGGGTCTGGGGGTGATGTGCAGCTCTCCTCAGGTCTGGGGCTGATGTGCAGCTTTCCTCAGGTCTGGGGCTGATGTGCAGCTCTCCTCGGGTTTGGGGCTGATGTGCAGCTCTCCTCGGGTTTGGGGCTGATGTGCAGTCTTCCTCGGGTCTGGGGCTAATGTGCAGCTCTCCGCGGGTCTGGGGCTGATGTGCAGCTCTCCTCAGGTCTTGGGCTGATGTGCAGCTCTCCTCAGGTCTCGTGCTGATGTGCAGCTCTCCTCAGGTCTGGGGCTAATGTGCAGCTCTCCTCGGGTTTGGGGCTGATGTGCAGCTCTCCTCAGGTCGGCAGCTGATGTGCAGCTCTCCTCAGATCTGGGGCTGATGTGCAGCTCTCCTCAGGTCTGGGGCTGATGTGCAGCTCTCCTCGGGTCTGGGGCTGATGTGCAGCTCTCCTCAGGTCTGGGGCTGATGTGCAGCTTTCCTCAGGTCTGGGGCTGATGTGCAGCTCTCCTCGGGTTTGGGGCTGATGTGCAGCTCTCCTCGGGTTTGGGGCTGATGTGCAGTCTTCCTCGGGTCTGGGGCTAATGTGCAGCTCTCCTCGGGTCTGGGGCTGATGTGCAGCTCTCCTCAGGTCTTGGGCTGATGTGCAGCTCTCCTCAGGTCTCGTGCTGATGTGCAGCTCTCCTCAGGTCTGGGGCTAATGTGCAGCTCTCTTCGGGTTTGGGGCTGATGTGCAGCTCTCCTCAGGTCGGCAGCTGATGTGCAGCTCTCCTCAGATCTGGGGCTGATGTGCAGCTCTCCTCAGGTCTGGGGCTGATGTGCAGCTCTCCTCAGGTCTGGGGCTGATGTGCAGCTCTCCTCAGATCTGGGGCTGATGTGCAGCTCTCCTCAGGTCTGGGGCTAATGTGCAGCTCTCCTCAGGTCGGCGGCTGATGTGCAGCTCTCCTCAGATCTGGGGCTGATGTGCAGCTCTCCTCAGGTCTGGGGCTGATGTGCAGCTCTCCTCAGGTTTGGGGGTGGTGTGCAGCTCTCCTCAGGTCTGGGGCTGATGTGCAGCTCTCCTCAGGTCTGGGGCTGATGTGCAGCTCTCCTTAGGTCTGGAGCGATGTACAGCTCTCCTCGGGTCTGGGGGTGATGTGCAGCTCTCTTCAGGTTGGCGGCTGATGTGCAGCTCTCCTCAGGTCTGGCGCTGATGTGCAGCTCTCCTCAGGTCTGGGGCTGATGTGCAGCTCTCCTCAGGTCTGGAGCGATGTACAGCTCTCCTCGGGTCTGGGGCTGATGTAAAGCTCTCCTCAGGTGTGGGGGTGTTGTGCAGCTTTCCTCGAGTCCGGGGGTGGTGTGCAGCTCTCCTCAGGTCTGGGGCTGATGTAAAGCTCTCCTCAGGTGTGGGGGTGTTGTGCAGCTTTCCTCGAGTCCGGGGGTGGTGTGCAGCTCTCCTCAGGTCTGGGGCTGATGTGCAGCTCTCCTCGGGTCTGGGGATGATGTGCAGCTCTCCTCCGGTTGGCGGCTGATGTGCAGTTCAACTCAAGTAAGGGGCTGATGTGCAGCTCTCCTCAGGTCTGGGGCTGATGTGCAGCTCTCCTCGGGTCTGGGGCTAATGTGCAGCTCTCCTCAGGTCTGGGGCTGATGTGCAGCTCTCCTCGGGTCTGGGGCTAATGTGCAGCTCTCCTCGGGTCTGGGGCTGATGTGCAGCTCTCCTCAGGTCTGGGGCTGATGTGCAGCTCTCCTCGGGTCTGGGGCTAATGTGCAGCTCTCCTCGGGTCTGGGGGTGATGTGCAGCTCTCCTCAGGTCTGGGGCTGATGTGCAGCTTTCCTCAGGTCTGGGGCTGATGTGCAGCTCTCCTCGGGTTTGGGGCTGATGTGCAGCTCTCCTCGGGTTTGGGGCTGATGTGCAGTCTTCCTCGGGTCTGGGGCTAATGTGCAGCTCTCCTCGGGTCTGGGGCTGATGTGCAGCTCTCCTCAGGTCTTGGGCTGATGTGCAGCTCTCCTCAGGTCTCGTGCTGATGTGCAGCTCTCCTCAGGTCTGGGGCTAATGTGCAGCTCTCCTCGGGTTTGGGGCTGATGTGCAGCTCTCCTCAGGTCGGCAGCTGATGTGCAGCTCTCCTCAGATCTGGGGCTGATGTGCAGCTCTCCTCAGGTCTGGGGCTGATGTGCAGCTCTCCTCAGGTCTGGGGCTGATGTGCAGCTCTCCTCAGATCTGGGGCTGATGTGCAGCTCTCCTCAGGTCTGGGGCTAATGTGCAGCTCTCCTCAGGTCGGCGGCTGATGTGCAGCTCTCCTTAGATCTGGGGCTGATGTGCAGCTCTGCTCAGGTCTGGGGCTGATGTGCAGCTCTCCTCAGGTTTGGGGGTGGTGTGCAGCTCTCCTCAGGTCTGGGGCTGATGTGCAGCTCTCCTCAGGTCTGGGGCTGATGTGCAGCTCTCCTTAGGTCTGGAGCGATGTACAGCTCTCCTCGGGTCTGGGGGTGATGTGCAGCTCTCTTCAGGTTGGCGGCTGATGTGCAGCTCTCCTCAGGTCTGGCGCTGATGTGCAGCTCTCCTCAGGTCTGGGGCTGATGTGCAGCTCTCCTCAGGTCTGGAGCGATGTACAGCTCTCCTCGGGTCTGGGGCTGATGTAAAGCTCTCCTCAGGTGTGGGGGTGTTGTGCAGCTTTCCTCGAGTCCGGGGGTGGTGTGCAGCTCTCCTCAGGTCTGGGGCTGATGTGCAGCTCTCCTCGGGTCTGGGGATGATGTACAGCTCTCCTCCGGTTGGCGGCTGATGTGCAGTTCAACTCAAGTAAGGGGCTGATGTGCAGCTCTCCTCAGGTCTGGGGCTGATGTGCAGCTCTCCTCGGGTCTGGGGCTAATGTGCAGCTCTCCTCAGGTCTGGGGCTGATGTGCAGCTCTCCTCGGGTCTGGGGCTAATGTGCAGCTCTCCTCGGGTCTGGGGCTGATGTGCAGCTCTCCTCGGGTCTGGGGGTGATGTGCAGCTCTCCTCAGGTCTGGGGCTGATGTGCAGCTTTCCTCAGGTCTGGGGCTGATGTGCAGCTCTCCTCGGGTTTGGGGCTGATGTGCAGCTCTCCTCGGGTTTGGGGCTGATGTGCAGTCTTCCTCGGGTCTGGGGCTAATGTGCAGCTCTCCTCGGGTCTGGGGCTGATGTGCAGCTCTCCTCAGGTCTTGGGCTGATGTGCAGCTCTCCTCAGGTCTCGTGCTGATGTGCAGCTCTCCTCAGGTCTGGGGCTAATGTGCAGCTCTCCTCGGGTTTGGGGCTGATGTGCAGCTCTCCTCAGGTCGGCAGCTGATGTGCAGCTCTCCTCAGATCTGGGGCTGATGTGCAGCTCTCCTCAGGTCTGGGGCTGATGTGCAGCTCTCCTCAGGTCTGGGGCTGATGTGCAGCTCTCCTCAGATCTGGGGCTGATGTGCAGCTCTCCTCAGGTCTGGGGCTAGTGTGCAGCTCTCCTCAGGTCGGCGGCTGATGTGCAGCTCTCCTCAGATCTGGGGCTGATGTGCAGCTCTCCTCAGGTCTGGGGCTGATGTGCAGCTCTCCTCAGGTCTCGGGCTAATGTGCAGCTCTCCTCGGGTCTGGGGCTAATGTGCAGCTCTCCTCGGGTCAGGGGCTAATGTGCAGCTCTCCTCGGGTCTGGGGCTAATGTGCAGATCTCCTCGGGTCTGGGGCTGATGTACAGCTCTCCTCAGGTCTGGAGCGATGTACAGCTCTCCTCGGGTCTGGGGCTGATGTAAAGCTCTCCTCAGGTGTGGGGGTGTTGTGCAGCTTTCCTCGAGTCCGGGGGTGGTGTGCAGCTCTCCTCAGGTCTGGGGCTGATGTGCAGCTCTCCTCGGGTCTGGGGATGATGTGCAGCTCTCCTCCGGTTGGCGGCTGATGTGCAGTTCAACTCAAGTAAGGGGCTGATGTGCAGCTCTCCTCAGGTCTGGGGCTGATGTGCAGCTCTCCTCGGGTCTGGGGCTAATGTGCAGCTCTCCTCAGGTCTGGGGCTGATGTGCAGCTCTCCTCGGGTCTGGGGCTGATGTGCAGCTCTCCTCAGGTCTGGGGCTGATGTGCAGCTCTCCTCGGGTCTGGGGCTAATGTGCAGCTCTCCTCGGGTCTGGGGGTGATGTGCAGCTCTCCTCAGGTCTGGGGCTGATGTGCAGCTCTCCTCGGGTCTGGGGCTAATGTGCAGCTCTCCTCAGGTCTGGGGCTGATGTGCAGCTCTCCTCAGGTCTGGGGCTGATGTGCAGCTCTCCTCGGGTCTGGGGCTAATGTGCAGCTCTCCTCGGGTCTGGGGGTGATGTGCAGCTCTCCTCAGGTCTGGGGCTGATGTGCAGCTCTCCTCGGGTCTGGGGCTGATGTGCAGCTCTCCTCAGGTCTGGGGCTGATGTGCAGCTCTCCTCGGGTCTGGGGCTAATGTGCAGCTCTCCTCGGGTCTGGGGGTGATGTGCAGCTCTCCTCAGGTCTGGGGCTGATGTGCAGCTTTCCTCAGGTCTGGGGCTGATGTGCAGCTCTCCTCGGGTTTGGGGCTGATGTGCAGCTCTCCTCGGGTTTGGGGCTGATGTGCAGTCTTCCTCGGGTCTGGGGCTAATGTGCAGCTCTCCTCGGGTCTGGGGCTGATGTGCAGCTCTCCTCAGGTCTTGGGCTGATGTGCAGCTCTCCTCAGGTCTCGTGCTGATGTGCAGCTCTCCTCAGGTCTGGGGCTAATGTGCAGCTCTCCTCGGGTTTGGGGCTGATGTGCAGCTCTCCTCAGGTCGGCAGCTGATGTGCAGCTCTCCTCAGATCTGGGGCTGATGTGCAGCTCTCCTCAGGTCTGGGGCTGATGTGCAGCTCTCCTCAGGTCTGGGGCTGATGTGCAGCTCTCCTCAGATCTGGGGCTGATGTGCAGCTCTCCTCAGGTCTGGGGCTAATGTGCAGCTCTCCTCAGGTCGGCGGCTGATGTGCAGCTCTCCTCAGATCTGGGGCTGATGTGCAGCTCTCCTCAGGTCTGGGGCTGATGTGCAGCTTTCCTCAGGTCTGGGGCTGATGTGCAGCTCTCCTCGGGTTTGGGGCTGATGTGCAGCTCTCCTCTGGTTTGGGGCTGATGTGCAGCTCTCCTCGGGTCTGGGGCTGATGTGCAGCTCTCATCAGGTCTGGGGCTGATGTGCAGCTCTACTCGGGTCTGGGGCTGATGTGCGGCTCTCCTCAGGTCTGGGGCTGATGTGCAGCTCTCCTCAGATCTGAGGCTGATGTGCAGCTCTCATCAGGTCTGGGGCTGATGTGCAGCTCTCCTCAGCTCTGGGGCTGATGTGCAGCTTTCCTCAGGTCTGGGGCTGATGTGCAACTCTCCTCAGGTCTGGGTGTGGTGTGCAGCTCTCCTCAGGTTTGGGGGTGGTGTGCAGCTCTCCTCAGGTCTGGGGCTGATGTGCAGCTCTCCTCAGGTCTGGGTGTGGTGTGCAGCTCTCCTCAGGTCCTGGGCTGATGTACAGCTCTCCTCAGGTCTCGGGCTGATGTGCAGCTCTCCTCAGGTCTGGGGCTGATGTGCAGCTCTCCTCAGGTCTGGGGCTGATGTGCAGCTCTCCTCAGGTCTGGAGCTGATGTGCAGTTCTCCTGAGGTCTCCGGCTGATGTGCAGTTCTCCTCAGGTCTGGGGCTGATGTGCAGCTCTCCTCGGGTCTGGGGCTAATGTGCAGCTCTCCTCGGGTGTGGGGCTGATGTGCAGCTCTCCTCGGGTCTGGGGCTAATGTGCAGCTCTCCTCGGGTCTGGGGCTGATGTGCAGCTCTCCTCAGGTCTGGGGCTGATGTGCAGATTTCCTCAGGTCTGGGGCTGATGTGCAGCTCTCCTCGGGTTTGGGGCTGATGTGCAGCTCTCCTCTGGTTTGGGGCTGATGTGCAGCTCTCCTCGGGTCTGGGGCTGATGTGCAGCTCTCCTCGGGTCTGGGGCTGATGTGCAGCTCTCCTCAGGTCTTGGGCTGATGTGCGTCTCTCCTAAGGTCTGTGGGTGGTGTACAGCTCTCCTCAGGTCTGTGGCTGATGTGCTGCTCTCCTCAGGTCTGGGGCTGATGTGCAGCTCTGGTCAGGTCTGGGGCTTACGTGCAGCTCTTTTTAGGACTGAGGCTGATCTGCAGCTCTCCTCATGTCTGGGGGTGGTGTGTAGGACTCATGAGGTTGGCGGTGGAGTGTAAGACTGGGGAGCAATGCAGAGAGAGGTCCTTAGTTGATGGTGGGAGCAGGCAAAGAGATAAAGCGAGAGAAGAACTTTGGATTATTTAACCCTCCCGTGCACTTCTGTATGACATTACATACTCATGCACGTGCGGGGGGGGCAAGCCATGGGAGCCTCCTGTAATGTGGGAATGCATCACAGAATGTTTCCACTGTTTATGCCTGCCCCCCCCCCTCGGAGGGTAGGAGGAAAGAGAATCAAAGCAGATCCGCTTGTCTTTCCTTTAGCAAACAAGACAAGACCATGGCTGATGTTGTTTTGCCTGGGGAATTTTCCAATGGGCATATATGTGAATACACACGTATGTCTGATGGGACAATAGATACATATATACCCACACACATACATATATACATACCTATACACACACACATACATACATACATACACACATACACACCTATATATATATATATACACACATACGTACGTACGTACGTACGTACGTACGTACGTACGTACGTAGTACGTACACACACACACACACACATATATCTATACATACCTATACATACATATATATATATATATATATATATACATACCTATATATACATACCTATACATACATATATAATATACATACACATATATACACACACATATATACATACATACACACATACATATATACATTTATATATACATACACACATACATACATACTTACATACATATATACATATACATACATACATACATACATACACACATACATATAGACATACATACATAAATAAATATACACATACATACATACATACATATGAATATATATACATACATACATACATATACACATACATACATACATACATACATACATATACACATATACACACACACACACACACACACACATACATACATACATACATACACATACATACATACATACATACACACACATACATACATACATACATACATACATACACGCACATATATACATACATATATACATACATACACACACACACACACACACATACATACATACATACATACACATACATACATACATACATACACACACATACATACATACATACATACATACATACATACACGCACATATATACATACATATATACATACATACACACACACACACACACACATACATACATACAGACATATATACATACATAAAACACTTCCATTTACACTCACTATATCTTAACTCGATCAAAGTCCCGGTAGTTACTGTCCTTATTGCCACCATAATGTCTTGTTACATGCGGCATAACCTTTAGTATAAGGCTACATTGACACGAGCATGACACATTTACGTGTGTAAAAAATGCCCGTAAATCTGTCGGTGTGCGTTGCGTTTTGCATCAGTGTTCTTCGCGTGTGTGACATGTGTTTTTTACGCACTCACAAGCACTTTTTTTGTTTTTTATTATGTAATTGATGCGTAAAACACGGACAGCACATGAATGTGCATGCGCGTTCTGTCCGTGGATTCACGCACCTATCGACTTCAATGGGCGGCTAGGTGTGTGAAACGCAGCAATATAGGACATGCGGTGACTGCATGACAACTCACATGTGTGAACGGCGGCATTGATACTAACGGGTCCGAGTGCTGCGCGTTATTTCATCAGACAGCACCGGGATGAGAATCACACGCGTCTGAATGACCCGAACACCCTATTATTGACCAAATGACTGTACTTAGGGCTCCTTCCCGGTCATTATCTGAGTCCTAGCTAGACTTTCCTTCACCCCAAGAGGGTGCAGAGGGGCTCGTGGTCACCCCCAGGACCCCCCCTGACAATGTCCCACGCGAGTCGTACGGTATTCTGTGTAACATTGATCACTGCAGGAAGCCTCATGTAAAGTGGTTGTAGATCTCTACACAGATGACAAACGTCTCCAGGTACAGGGGGTCCTCATCATCCCCCGGAGTATAAATCCTCTATTATTGGGGTCATGTGACAGCACATTGTCTTCTGTCCTGCAGATTCAGGACTGTACAGGGGTCCTCATCATCCCCCGGGGTATAAATCCTCTATTATTGGGCTCATGTGACAGCACATTGTCTTCTGTCCTGCAGATTCAGGACTGTACAGGGGTCCTCATCATCCCCCGGAGTATAAATCCTCTATTATTGGGGTCATGTGACAGCACATTGTCTTCTGTCCTGCAGATTCAGGACTGTACAGGGGTCCTCATCATCCCCCGGAGTATAAATCCTCTATTATTGGGGTCATGTGACAGCACATTGTCTTCTATCCTGCAGATTCAGGACTGTACAGGGGTCCTCATCATCCCCCGGAGTATAAATCCTCTATTATTGGGGTCATGTGACAGCACATTGTCTTCTATCCTGCAGATTCAGGACTGTACAGGGGGTCCTCATCATCCCCCGGAGTATAAATCCTCTATTATTGGGCTCATGTGAACAGCACATTGTCTTCTATCCTGCAGATTCAGGACTGTACAGGGGGTCCTCATCATCCCCCGGAGTATAAATCCTCTATTATTGGGCTCATGTGACAGCACATTGTCTTCTGTCCTGCAGATTCAGGACTGTACAGGGGGTCCTCATCATCCCCCGGAGTATAAATCCTCTATTATTGGGGTCATGTGACAGCACATTGTCTTCTGTCCTGCAGATTCAGCACTATACAGGGGGTCCCATCATCCCCCGGGGTATAAATCCTCTATTATTGGGGTCATGTGACAGCACATTGTCTTCTGTCCTGCAGATTCAGGACTGTACAGGGGTCCTCATCATCCCCCGGAGTATAAATCCTCTATTATTGGGGTCATGTGACAGCACATTGTCTTCTGTCCTGCAGATTCAGGACTGTACAGGGGTCCCATCATCCCCCGGAGTATAAATCCTCTATTATTGGGCTCATGTGACAGCACATTGTCTTCTGTCCTGCAGATTCAGGACTGTACAGGGGTCCTCATCATCCCCCGGAGTATAAATCCTCTATTATTGGGCTCATATGACAGCACATTGTCTTCTATCCTGCAGATTCAGGACTGTACAGGGGTCCTCATCATCCCCCGGAGTATAAATCCTCTATTATTGGGCTCATGTGACAGCACATTGTCTTCTATCCTGCAGATTCAGGACTGTACAGGGGTCCCATCATCCCCCGGAGTATAAATCCTCTATTATTGGGCTCATATGACAGCACATTGTCTTCTATCCTGCAGATTCAGGACTGTACAGGGGTCCTCATCATCCCCCGGAGTATAAATCCTCTATTATTGGGCTCATGTGACAGCACATTGTCTTCTGTCCTGCAGATTCAGGACTGTACAGGGGGTCCTCATCATCCCCCGGAGTATAAATCCTCTATTATTGGGCTCATGTGACAGCACATTGTCTTCTGTCCTGCAGATTCAGGACTGTACAGGGGGTCCTCATCATCCCCCGGAGTATAAATCCTCTATTATTGGGGTCATGTGACAGCACATTGTCTTCTGTCCTGCAGATTCAGGACTGTACAGGGGTCCTCATCATCCCCCGGAGTATAAATCCTCTATTATTGGGCTCATGTGACAGCACATTGTCTTCTGTCCTGCAGATTCAGGACTGTACAGGGGTCCTCATCATCCCCCGGAGTATAAATCCTCTATTATTGGGCTCATGTGACAGCACATTGTCTTCTATCCTGCAGATTCAGGACTGTACAGGGGGTCCCATCATCCCCCGGAGTATAAATCCTCTATTATTGGGCTCATGTGACAGCACATTGTCTTCTATCCTGCAGATTCAGGACTGTACAGGGGTCCCATCATCCCCCGGAGTATAAATCCTCTATTATTGGGGTCATGTGACAGCACATTGTCTTCTGTCCTGCAGATTCAGGACTGTACAGGGGTCCTCATCATCCCCCGGAGTATAAATCCTCTATTATTGGGCTCATGTGACAGCACATTGTCTTCTGTCCTGCAGATTCAGGACTGTACAGGGGGTCCTCATCATCCCCCGGAGTATAAATCCTCTATTATTGGGCTCATGTGACAGCACATTGTCTTCTGTCCTGCAGATTCAGGACTGTACAGGGGGTCCCATCATCCCCCGGGGTATAAATCCTCTATTATTGGGGTCATGTGACAGCACATTGTCTTCTATCCTGCAGATTCAGGACTGTACAGGGGTCCTCATCATCCCCCGGAGTATAAATCCTCTATTATTGGGCTCATGTGACAGCACATTGTCTTCTATCCTGCAGATTCAGGACTGTACAGGGGTCCTCATCATCCCCCGGAGTATAAATCCTCTATTATTGGGGTCATGTGACAGCACATTGTCTTCTATCCTGCAGATTCAGGACTGTACAGGGGTCCTCATCATCCCCCGGAGTATAAATCCTCTATTATTGGGGTCATGTGACAGCACATTGTCTTGTGTCCTGCAGATTCAGGACTGTACAGGGGGTCCTCATCATCCCCCGGAGTATAAATCCTCTATTATTGGGCTCATGTGACAGCACATTGTCTTCTATCCTGCAGATTCAGGACTATACAGGGGGTCCCATCATCCCCCGGGGTATAAATCCTCTATTATTGGGGTCATGTGACAGCACATTGTCTTCTGTCCTGCAGATTCAGGACTGTACAGGGGTCCTCATCATCCCCCGGAGTATAAATCCTCTATTATTGGGGTCATGTGACAGCACATTGTCTTCTGTCCTGCAGATTCAGGACTGTACAGGGGTCCCATCATCCCCCGGAGTATAAATCCTCTATTATTGGGCTCATGTGACAGCACATTGTCTTCTGTCCTGCAGATTCAGGACTATACAGGGGGTCCTCATCATCCCCCGGAGTATAAATCCTCTATTATTGGGCTCATGTGACAGCACATTGTCTTCTATCCTGCAGATTCAGGACTGTACAGGGGTCCTCATCATCCCCTGGAGTATAAATCCTCTATTATTGGGGTCATGTGACAGCACATTGTCTTCTGTCCTGCAGATTCAGGACTGTACAGGGGTCCCATCATCCCCCGGGGTATAAATCCTCTATTATTGGGCTCATGTGACAGCACATTGTCTTCTGTCCTGCAGATTCAGGACTGTACAGGGGGTCCCATCATCCCCCGGAGTATGAATCCTCTATTATTGGGCTCATGTGACAGCACATTGTCTTCTGTCCTGCAGATTCAGGACTGTACAGGGGTCCTCATCATCCCCCGGAGTATAAATCCTCTATTATTGGGGTCATGTGACAGCACATTGTCTTCTATCCTGCAGATTCAGGACTGTACAGGGGTCCCATCATCCCCCGGGGTATAAATCCTCTATTATTGGGCTCATGTGACAGCACATTGTCTTCTGTCCTGCAGATTCAGGACTGTACAGGGGGTCCCATCATCCCCCGGAGTATGAATCCTCTATTATTGGGCTCATGTGACAGCACATTGTCTTCTGTCCTGCAGATTCAGGACTGTACAGGGGTCCTCATCATCCCCCGGAGTATAAATCCTCTATTATTGGGGTCATGTGACAGCACATTGTCTTCTATTCTGCAGATTCAGGACTGTACAGGGGTCCTCATCATCCCCCGGATTATAAATCCTCTATTATTGGGCTCATGTGACAGCACATTGTCTTCTGTCCTGCAGATTCAGGACTGTACAGGGGTCCTCATCATCCCCCGGAGTATAAATCCTCTATTATTGGGCTCATGTGACAGCACATTGTCTTCTATTCTGCAGATTCAGGACTGTACAGGGGGTCCCATCATCCCCCGGAGTATGAATCCTCTATTATTGGGCTCATGTGACAGCACATTGTCTTCTATCCTGCAGATTCAGGACTGTACAGGGGTCCTCATCATCCCCCGGAGTATAAATCCTCTATTATTGGGCTCATGTGACAGCACATTGTCTTCTGTCCTGCAGATTCAGGACTGTACAGGGGTCCTCATCATCCCCCGGGGTATAAATCCTCTATTATTGGGCTCATGTGACAGCACATTGTCTTCTGTCCTGCAGATTCAGGACTGTACAGGGGGTCCCATCATCCCCCGGAGTATAAATCCTCTATTATTGGGGTCATGTGACAGCACATTGTCTTCTATTCTGCAGATTCAGGACTGTACAGGGGTCCTCATCATCCCCCGGATTATAAATCCTCTATTATTGGGGTCATGTGACAGCACATTGTCTTCTATTCTGCAGATTCAGGACTGTACAGGGGGTCCTCATCATCCCCCGGAGTATAAATCCTCTATTATTGGGGTCATGTGACAGCACATTGTCTTCTGTCCTGCAGATTCAGGACTGTACAGGGGTCCTCATCATCCCCCGGAGTATAAATCCTCTATTATTGGGCTCATGTGACAGCACATTGTCTTGTGTCCTGCAGATTCAGGACTGTACAGGGGGTCCTCATCATCCCCCGGAGTATAAATCCTCTATTATTGGGGTCATGTGACAGCACATTGTCTTCTGTCCTGCAGATTCAGGACTGTACAGCTGGAGCTTTGGTTTGTACCAATATCCTGAAGGCCCTTTCTAGAGAGGAGGAGGACACGGAGAACAAGGCTGAGATGAAGGTGTTGGCGGATCTGTATGAGGAGCGGGCTGTAGGTGAGATGTGACCATGATTGGCCCCGGGGTCCGGATGATATTCCTCACATTCTTCTGATGTTTGACGACTCTTTCTTTGGGCAGGAATCTTTTCTGAATGTTATAGATATGATGAAAAACGAGCAGAACTTCTCCTGATCCGAGTGTCTCCTCAATGGGGTAAAACCACCGCCCTAGAACTGGCGCAGGAATCCCATGCCCAGAACTTCATGTCTCACGGAGGAGTCCAGGTTCGTACAATCACATGATTTATTATACAGGTGAAGAAATGAAGAAAATGGTTGTAAGAGGAAATAGTTCCCCCGGGGACGTCCTAATAAAGGACCGCGCTGGAGGTCCCTGATCTCTTTACCACGACCCGTTCTATCACTAATGTCTGTAACGTGACCGCAGGGCGAGCGCCGGATGTTATACACCGGGGGGAACGAGTGCCGGATGTTATACACCGGGGGGAACGAGTGCCGGATGTTATACACCGGGGGGAACGAGTGCCGGATGTTATACACCGGGGGGAACGAGTGCCGGATGTTATACACCGGGGGGGACGAGTGACGGATGTTATACACCGGGGGGAACGAGTGGCGGATGTTATACACCGGGGGG
This sequence comes from Rhinoderma darwinii, assembly GCF_050947455.1. Taxonomy (NCBI): domain Eukaryota; kingdom Metazoa; phylum Chordata; class Amphibia; order Anura; family Rhinodermatidae; genus Rhinoderma; species Rhinoderma darwinii. The sequence goes on from NW_027464121.1 coordinate 192,380, forward strand.
GATGAGTGCCGGATGTTATACACCGGGGGGGACGAGTGCCGGATGTTATACACCGGGGGGGACGAGTGCCGGATGTTATACACCGGGGGGGGACGAGTGACGGATGTTATACACCGGGGGGGACGAGTGCCGGATGTTATACACCGGGGGGAACGAGTGGCGGATGTTATACACCGGGGGGGATGAGTGCCGGATGTTATACACCGGGGGGGATGAGTGCCGGATGTTATACACCGGGGGGAACGAGTGGCGGATGTTATACACCGGGGGGGATGAGTGCCGGATGTTATACACCGGGGGGGATGAGTGCCGGATGTTATACACCGGGGGGGACGAGTGCCGGATGTTATACACCGGGGGGAACAAGTGCCGGATGTTATACACCGGGGGAACGAGTGGCGGATGTTATACACCGGGGGGGATGAGTGCCGGATGTTATACACCGGGGGGGACGAGTGCCGGATGTTATACACCGGGGGGGACGAGTGCCGGATGTTATACACCGGGGGGGGACGAGTGACGGATGTTATACACCGGGGGGGACGAGTCGCGGATGTTATACACCGGGGGGAACGAGTGGCGGATGTTATACACCGGGGGGGATGAGTGCCGGATGTTATACACCGGGGGGGACGAGTGCCGGATGTTATACACCGGGGGGGATGAGTGCCGGATGTTATACACCGGGGGGGACGAGTGCCGGATGTTATACACCGGGGGGAACAAGTGCCGGATGTTATACACCGGGGGAACGAGTGGCGGATGTTATACACCGGGGGGGACGAGTGCCGGATGTTATACACCGGGGGGGACGAGTGCCGGATGTTATACACCGGGGGGGGACGAGTGACGGATGTTATACACCGGGGGGGACGAGTGCCGGATGTTATACACCGGGGGGAACGAGTGGCGGATGTTATACACCGGGGGGGATGAGTGCCGGATGTTATACACCGGGGGGGACGAGTGCCGGATGTTATACACCGGGGGGAACAAGTGCCGGATGTTATACACCGGGGGAACGTACGGAGGAAACAATTTAATATAATGATGAAGAGGGGGTCACATACTTTACTCTATATAGTGTTTATAGACGTGGGTCCTGCCCCATTGACTAATATCACCTCCAAATTACAGAAGCAAATAAATAATTTCATATATCATATACCATAACCCCATATATCATATACCATAACCCCATATATCACATACCATAACCCCATATATCATATACCATAACTCCATATATCATATACCATAACCCCATATATCACATACCATAACCTCATATATCATATACCATAACCCCATATATCACATACCATAACCCCATATATCATATACCATAACTCCATATATCATATACCATAACCCCATATATCACATACCATAACCTTGTATATCATATACCATAACCCCATATATCATATACCATAACCTCATATATGACATACAATAACCCCATATATCATAAACCATAACCCCATATATCATATACCATAACCCCATATATCATACACCATAACCCCATATATCATATACCATAACCGAATATATCATATACCATAACCCCATATATCATATACCATAACCCCATATATCACATACCATAACCCCATATATCATATACCATAACCCCATATATCACATACCATAACCCCATATATAATATACCATAACCCCATATATCACATACCATAACCCCATATATCATAACCCCATATATCGTATACCATAACCCCATATATCACATACCATAACCCCATATATCATATACCATAACCCCATATATCATATACCATAACCCCATATATCACATACCATAACCCCATATATCATATACCATAACCCCATATATCATATACCATAACCCCATATATCATATAAAATAACCCCATATATCACATACCATAACCCGATATATCATACACCATAACCCCATATATCATATATCATAACCCCATATATCATATACCATAACCGAATATATCATATACCATAACCCCATATATCATATACCATAACCCCATATATCATATACCATAACCCCATATATCACATACCATAACCCCATATATCATATACCATAACCCCATATATCATATACCATAACCCCATATATCACATACCATAACCCCATATATCATATACCATAACCCCATATATCATACACCATAACACCATATATCATATACCATAACCTCATATATGACATACCATAACCCCATATATAATAACCCCATATATCACATACCATAACCTCATATATCATATACCATAACACCATATATCACATACCATAACCCCATATATCATATACCATAACCCCATATATCATATACCATAACCCCATATATCACATTCCATAACCCAATATATCATACACCATAACCGAATATATCATATACCATAACCCTTATATCATATGCCATAACCCCATATATCACATACCATAACCCCATATATCATATACCATAACAACATATATCACATAGCATAACCCCATATATCATATACCATAACCCCATATATCACATACCATAACCCCATATATCATACACCATAACCCCATATATCATATACCATAACACCATATATCACATACCATAACCCCATATATCATATACCATAACCCCATATATCATATACCATAACCCCATATACCATAACCCCATATATCATATACCATAACCCCATATATCATATACCATAACCCCATATAAAACATACCATAACCGAATATATCATATACCATAACTCCTATATCATATACCATAACCCCATATATCATATACCATAACTCCATATATGATATACCATAACCCCATATATCATATACCATAACCCCATATATCATATACCATAACCCCATATATTATATATCATAACCCCATATATCATACACCATAACCTCATATATCACATACCATAACCCCATATATCATATACCATAACCCCATATATCATATACCATAACCCCATATATTATATATCATAACCCCATATATCATATACCATAACCCCATATATCATACACCATAACCCCATATATCATATACCATAAACCCATATATCATATACCATAACCCCATATATCATATTCCATAACTGAATATATCACATACCATAACCCCATAAATCACATACCATAACCCCACATATCATATACCATAACCCCATATATCATATACCATAACCCATATATCATATACCATAACCCCATACATCACATACCATAACCCCATGTATCACATACCATAACCCCATATATCACATACCATAACCCCATATATCATATACCATAACCCCATACACCACATACCATAACCCCATATATCATATACCATAACCCCATATATCATATACCATAACCCCATATATCATATACCATAACCCCATATATCACATACCATAACACCATATACCATAACCCCATATATCACATACCATAACCCCATATATCATACACCATAACCCCATATATCACATACCATAACTCCATATATGATATACCATAACCCCCATATATCACATACCATAACCCCATATATCATATACCATAACCATATACCATAACCCCATATATCATATACCATAACCCCATATATCATATACCATAACCCCATATATCACATACCATAACACCATATACCATAACCCCATATATCACATACCATAACCCCATATATCATACACCATAACACCATATATCATATACCATAACTCCATATATGATATACCATAACCCCATATATCATATATCATAACCCCATATATCACATACCATAACCTCATATATCATATACCATAACCTCATATATCATATACCATAACCCCATATATCATATACCATAACCCCATATATCACATACCATAACCCCAAATGTCATATACCATAACCCCATATATTTTATTCCATAACCTCATATATCATATACCATAACCCCATATATCATATTCCATAACTCAATATATCACATACCATAACCCCATATATCACATACCATAACCCCATATATCATATACCATAACCCCATACATCACATACCATAACCCCATATATCACACACCATAACCCCACATATCATATACCATAACCCCATATATCATATACCATAACTCCATATATCATATACCATAACCCCATATATCACATACCATAACCCCATATATCATACACCATAACACCATATATCATACACCATAACCCCATATATCATACACCATAACACCATATATCATACACCATAACCCCATATATCATATACCATAACCCCCTATATCACATACCATAACCCCATATATCATATACCATAACCCCATGGTTATGGTATATGGCGCGGCATGAGTCCGTACCTGGAATCTGCTATATGGCGCAGGAGCTTTGGAAGGCACATTGGATAAAATTGGGAACTTTCTAACACGATTCACACGAGGCATTATGTACGATGCTAGGAGTCCCTGCCTCGCTCCAGGACAACTGTCCCGTACTGTAATCATGTTTTCAGTACGGGACAGTAGTTCTGCGGAGAGGCAGGGACTCCTAGCGTACATAACTATGATGCTAGGAGCCCGGCTACCTGCACTGTGTTCAGTCCGGGACTTGCGGCCGAAATACGTTCCGTCCATTACGGAGGTAACATGCTCATGTGAATCCAGCCTAAGAGGAAACAGGGGACGTCTTTATGGGTGAACTGTCCCTTTAAAAGCGGTTGTATTGCTCCCGGCACAGGACGGCATCGTGGTGTTCAGCACTGGGAGGTCGGATGTGTGACTGAAGAATGAGGTCCGGGGGGGGGGGAGGCTTTCTTTTTCTTCCCTCCTCTTCTTGGCCTTTGTCTCTTGTGGAATTTACCTCCCTATTAAATACAGCGGGGAAAACCCGCAAAAGATAAGGCGCGTTTACGCAAATACAATTGACGTTCTGCAGAATAAAACTCCGCACCGCAGCTCAGTATTTCCGCTCAGTATTTCCGCTCAGTATTTCCGCTCAGTATTTCCGCTCAGTATTTCCGCCGCGTGTGGGGGAGATTTGTTTTATATCATTCTGTTTCGGAAAATCTGCAGCATTTATACAACGTGTGAACGGGCCCTTACTCCGATTACTGAAAGGCTGTCACCGGTATAACAGGAAAAACGGTGAAAGTGGCCGCCGCGTGGCGATGCCGGGACTTTCTATCTCTTCGGAATGCGGTGAAACATTTTTGGTCTATTGTAACAAATAGTTCTCTTTATAAAAGTAGTAAAATCTATAAATAACCTCTAGACATATAAAGTATCACCGTAATCGTATTGAGCCGCGGAAAAAAGTTATGTTTTCATTTTAACCGCACGATGAAAGCCGTAAAATCGAAACCCAAAATACTATGAAGGAATCCGTTTTTTTCTCATTTTAGCCCACAAAGATTTTTTTCAGTTTCCCGGTACATTATACGGTGCCAATAGAAAGTCATGCCGCGAAAAATAATCCCTCACACCGCCCTACTGACGGAAAAATAATCCCTCACACCGCCCTACTGAGGGAAAAATAATCCCTCACACCGCCCTACTGACGGAAAAATAATCCCTCACACCGCCCTACTGACGGAAAAATAATCCCTCACACCGCCCTACTGACGGAAAAATAATCCCTCACACCGCCCTACTGACGGAAAAATAATCCCTCACACCGCCCTACTGACGGAAAAATAATCCCACACACCGCCCTACTGACGGAAAAATAATCCCTCACACCGCCCTACTGAGGGAAAAATAATCCCACACACCGCCCTACTGACGGAAAAATAATCCCTCACACCGCCCTACTGACGGAAAAATAATCCCTCACACCGCCCTACTGACGGAAAAATAATCCCTCACACCGCCCTACTGACGGAAAAATAATCCCTCACACCGCCCTACTGACGGAAAAATAATCCCTCACACCGCCCTACTGACGGAAAAATAATCCCTCACATCGCCCTACTGAGGGAAAAATAATCCCTCACACCGCCCTACTGAGGGAAAAATAATCCCTCACACCACCCTACTGACAGAAAAATAATCCCACACACCGCCCTACTGACGGAAAAATAATCCCTCACACCGCCCTACTGAGGGAAAAATAATCCCTCACACCGCCCTACTGACGGAAAAATAATCCCTCACACCGCCCTACTGAGGGAAAAATAATCCCTCACACCGCCCTACTGAGGGAAAAATAATCCCTCACACCGCCCTACTGAGGGAAAAATAATCCCTCACACCGCCCTACTGACAGAAAAATAATCCCTCACACCGCCCTACTGACGGAACAATAATCCCTCACACCGCCCTACTGAGGGAAAAATAATCCCACACACCGCCCTACTGACAGAAAAATAATCCCTCACACCGCCCTACTGACGGAACAATAATCCCTCACACCGCCCTACTGAGGGAAAAATAATCCCACACACCGCCCTACAGAGGGAAAAATAATCCCTCACACCGCCCTACTGAGGGAAAAATAATCCCACACACCGCCCTACTGATGGAACAATAATCCCTCACACCGCCCTACTGAGGGAAAAATAATCCCACACACCGCCCTACTGAGGGAAAAATAATCCCACACACCGCCCTACTGACGGAACAATAATCCCTCACACCGCCCTACTGACGGAAAAATAATCCCTCACACCGCCCTACTGAGGGAAAAATAATCCCACACACCGCCCTACTGACGGAACAATAATCCCTCACACCGCCCTACTGAGGGAAAAATAATCCCACACACCGCCCTACTGAGGGAAAAATAATCCCACACACCGCCCTACTGACAGAAAAATAATCCCACACACCGCCCTACTGACGGAACAATAATCCCTCACACCGCCCTACTGACGGAAAAATAATCCCTCACACCGCCCTACTGACGGAAAAATAATCCCACACACCGCCCTACTGACGGAAAAATAATCCCTCACACCGCCCTACTGAGGGAAAAATAATCCCACACACCGCCCTACTGACGGAAAAATAATCCCACACACCGCCCTACTGACGGAAAAATAATCCCTCACACCGCCCTACTGACGGAAAAATAATCCCTCACACCGCCCTACTGACGGAAAAATAATCCCTCACACCGCCCTACTGACGGAAAAATAATCCCTCACACCGCCCTACTGACGGAAAAATAATCCCTCACACCGCCCTACTGACGGAAAAATAATCCCACACACCGCCCTACTGACGGAAAAATAATCCCACACACCGCCCTACTGACGGAACAATAATCCCTCACACCGCCCTACTGAGGGAAAAATAATCCCTCACACCGCCCTACTGACGGAACAATAATCCCTCACACCGCCCTACTGAGGGAAAAATAATCCCTCACACCGCCCTACTGACGGAAAAATAATCCCTCACACCGCCCTACTGAGGGAAAAATAATCCCACACACCGCCCTACTGACGGAAAAATAATCCCTCACACCGCCCTACTGAGGGAAAAATAATCCCTCACACCGCCCTACTGAGGGAAAAATAATCCCACACACCGCCCTACTGAGGGAAAAATAATCCCACACACCGCCCTACTGACGGAAAAATAATCCCTCACACCGCCCTACTGACGGAAAAATAATCCCACACACCGCCCTACTGACGGAAAAATAATCCCTCACACCGCCCTACTGACGGAAAAATAATCCCACACACCGCCCTACTGACGGAAAAATAATCCCTCACACCGCCCTACTGAGGGAAAAATAATCCCTCACACCGCCCTACTGAGGGAAAAATAATCCCACACACCGCCCTACTGAGGGAAAAATAATCCCACACACCGCCCTACTGAGGGAAAAATAATCCCACACACCGCCCTACTGAGGGAAAAATAATCCCTCACACCGCCCTACTGACGGAAAAATAATCCCTCACACCGCCCTACTGAGGGAAAAATAATCCCTCACACCGCCCTACTGACGGAAAAATAATCCCACACACCGCCCTACTGAGGGAAAAATAATCCCACACACCGCCCTACAGACGGAAAAATAATCCCTCACACCGCCCTACTGAGGGAAAAATAATCCCTCACACCGCCCTACTGACGGAAAAATAATCCCTCACACCGCCCTACTGACGGAAAAATAATCCCTCACACCGCCCTACTGAGGGAAAAATAATCCCTCACACCGCCCTACTGACGGAAAAATAATCCCTCACACCGCCCTACTGAGGGAAAAATAATCCCTCACACCGCCCTACTGACGGAAAAATAATCCCTCACACCGCCCTACTGACGGAAAAATAATCCCTCACACCGCCCTACTGAGGGAAAAATAATCCCTCACACCGCCCTACTGAGGGAAAAATAATCCCTCACACCGCCCTACTGACGGAAAAATAATCCCTCACACCACCCTACTGACGGAAAAATAATCCCTCACACCGCCCTACTGACGGAAAAATAATCCCTCACACCGCCCTACTGAGGGAAAAATAATCCCTCACACCGCCCTACTGACGGAAAAATAATCCCTCACACCGCCCTACTGAGGGAAAAATAATCCCTCACACCGCCCTACTGAGGGAAAAATAATCCCTCACACCGCCCTACTGAGGGAAAAATAATCCCTCACACCGCCCTACTGACGGAAAAATAATCCCTCACACCGCCCTACTGACGGAACAATAATCCCTCACACCGCCCTACTGAGGGAAAAATAATCCCACACACCGCCCTACTGAGGGAAAAATAATCCCTCACACCGCCCTACTGACGGAACAATAATCCCTCACACCGCCCTACTGAGGGAAAAATAATCCCTCACACCACCCTACTGACGGAAAAATAATCCCACACACCGCCCTACTGAGGGAAAAATAATCCCTCACACCGCCCTACTGACAGAAAAATAATCCCACACACCGCCCTACTGAGGGAAAAATAATCCCACACACCGCCCTACTGAGGGAAAAATAATCCCTCACACCGCCCTACTGAGGGAAAAATAATCCCACACACCGCCCTACTGATGGAACAATAATCCCTCACACCGCCCTACTGAGGGAAAAATAATCCCACACACCGCCCTACTGAGGGAAAAATAATCCCACACACCGCCCTACTGACAGAAAAATAATCCCACACACCGCCCTACTGACGGAACAATAATCCCTCACACCGCCCTACTGACGGAAAAATAATCCCTCACACCGCCCTACTGAGGGAAAAATAATCCCACACACCGCCCTACTGACGGAACAATAATCCCTCACACCGCCCTACTGAGGGAAAAATAATCCCACACACCGCCCTACTGAGGGAAAAATAATCCCACACACCGCCCTACTGACAGAAAAATAATCCCACACACCGCCCTACTGACGGAACAATAATCCCTCACACCGCCCTACTGACGGAAAAATAATCCCTCACACCGCCCTACTGAGGGAACAATAATCCCTCACACCGCCCTACTGACGGAAAAATAATCCCTCACACCGCCCTACTGAGGGAAAAATAATCCCTCACACCGCCCTACTGAGGGAAAAATAATCCCTCACACGCCCTACTGACGGAAAAATAATCCCTCACACCGCCCTACTGACGGAAAAATAATCCCACACACCGCCCTACTGACGGAAAAATAATCCCTCACACCGCCCTACTGAGGGAAAAATAATCCCTCACACCGCCCTACTGACGGAAAAATAATCCCTCACACCGCCCTACTGACGGAAAAATAATCCCACACACCGCCCTACTGACGGAAAAATAATCCCTCACACCGCCCTACTGAGGGAAAAATAATCCCTCACACCGCCCTACTGAGGGAAAAATAATCCCACACACCGCCCTACTGAGGGAAAAATAATCCCACACACCGCCCTACTGAGGGAAAAATAATCCCACACACCGCCCTACTGAGGGAAAAATAATCCCTCACACCGCCCTACTGACGGAAAAATAATCCCTCACACCGCCCTACTGAGGGAAAAATAATCCCTCACACCGCCCTACTGACGGAAAAATAATCCCACACACCGCCCTACTGAGGGAAAAATAATCCCACACACCGCCCTACAGACGGAAAAATAATCCCTCACACCGCCCTACTGAGGGAAAAATAATCCCTCACACCGCCCTACTGACGGAAAAATAATCCCTCACACCGCCCTACTGACGGAAAAATAATCCCTCACACCGCCCTACTGAGGAAAAATAATCCCTCACACCGCCCTACTGACGGAAAAATAATCCCTCACACCGCCCTACTGAGGGAAAAATAATCCCTCACACCGCCCTACTGACGGAAAAATAATCCCTCACACCGCCCTACTGACGGAAAAATAATCCCTCACACCGCCCTACTGAGGGAAAAATAATCCCTCACACCGCCCTACTGAGGGAAAAATAATCCCTCACACCGCCCTACTGACGGAAAAATAATCCCTCACACCACCCTACTGACGGAAAAATAATCCCTCACACCGCCCTACTGACGGAAAAATAATCCCTCACACCGCCCTACTGAGGGAAAAATAATCCCTCACACCGCCCTACTGAGGGAAAAATAATCCCTCACACCGCCCTACTGAGGGAAAAATAATCCCTCACACCGCCCTACTGAGGGAAAAATAATCCCTCACACCGCCCTACTGAGGGAAAAATAATCCCTCACACCGCCCTACTGACGGAAAAATAATCCCTCACACCGCCCTACTGACGGAACAATAATCCCTCACACCGCCCTACTGAGGGAAAAATAATCCCTCACACCACCCTACTGACGGAAAAATAATCCCACACACCGCCCTACTGAGGGAAAAATAATCCCTCACACCGCCCTACTGACAGAAAAATAATCCCACACACCGCCCTACTGAGGGAAAAATAATCCCACACACCGCCCTACTGAGGGAAAAATAATCCCTCACACCGCCCTACTGAGGGAAAAATAATCCCACACACCGCCCTACTGATGGAACAATAATCCCTCACACCGCCCTACTGAGGGAAAAATAATCCCACACACCGCCCTACTGAGGGAAAAATAATCCCACACACCGCCCTACTGACAGAAAAATAATCCCACACACCGCCCTACTGACGGAACAATAATCCCTCACACCGCCCTACTGACGGAAAAATAATCCCTCACACCGCCCTACTGAGGGAAAAATAATCCCACACACCGCCCTACTGACGGAACAATAATCCCTCACACCGCCCTACTGAGGGAAAAATAATCCCACACACCGCCCTACTGAGGGAAAAATAATCCCACACACCGCCCTACTGACAGAAAAATAATCCCACACACCGCCCTACTGACGGAACAATAATCCCTCACACCGCCCTACTGACGGAAAAATAATCCCTCACACCGCCCTACTGAGGGAACAATAATCCCTCACACCGCCCTACTGACGGAAAAATAATCCCTCACACCGCCCTACTGAGGGAAAAATAATCCCTCACACCGCCCTACTGAGGGAAAAATAATCCCTCACACGCCCTACTGACGGAAAAATAATCCCTCACACCGCCCTACTGACGGAAAAATAATCCCACACACCGCCCTACTGACAGAAAAATAATCCCTCACACCGCCCTACTGACGGAAAAATAATCCCTCACACCGCCCTACTGAGGGAAAAATAATCCCTCACACCGCCCTACTGAGGGAAAAATAATCCCTCACACGCCCTACTGACGGAAAAATAATCCCTCACACCGCCCTACTGACGGAAAAATAATCCCACACACCGCCCTACTGACAGAAAAATAATCCCTCACACGCCCTACTGACGGAAAAATAATCCCTCACACCGCCCTACTGAGGGAAAAATAATCCCTCACACCGCCCTACTGAGGGAAAAATAATCCCTCACACGCCCTACTGACGGAAAAATAATCCCTCACACCGCCCTACTGACGGAAAAATAATCCCACACACCGCCCTACTGACGGAAAAATAATCCCACACACCGCCCTACTGAGGGAAAAATAATCCCACACACCGCCCTACTGACGGAAAAATAATCCCACACACCGCCCTACTGACGGAAAAATAATCCCTCACACCGCCCTACTGACGGAAAAATAATCCCTCACACCGCCCTACTGACGGAAAAATAATCCCTCACACCGCCCTACTGACGGAAAAATAATCCCTCACACGCCCTACTGACGGAAAAATAATCCCTCACACCGCCCTACTGACGGAAAAATAATCCACACACCGCCCTACTGACGGAAAAATAATCCCACACACCGCCCTACTGAGGGAAAAATAATCCCACACACCGCCCTACTGACGGAAAAATAATCCCTCACACCGCCCTACTGATGGAAAAATAATCCCTCACACCGCCCTACTGAGGGAAAAATAATCCCTCACACCGCCCTACTGACGGAAAAATAATCCCTCACACCGCCCTACTGAGGGAAAAATAATCCCTCACACCACCCTACTGACGGAAAAATAATCCCTCACACGCCCTACTGACGGAAAAATAATCCCACACACCGCCCTACTGACGGAACAATAATCCCTCACACCGCCCTACTGAGGGAAAAATAATCCCACACACCGCCCTACTGAGGGAAAAATAATCCCTCACACCGCCCTACTGAGGGAAAAATAATCCCTCACACCGCCCTACTGACGGAAAAATAATCCCACACACCGCCCTACTGAGGGAAAAATAATCCCTCACACCGCCCTACTGACGGAAAAATAATCCCTCACACCGCCCTACTGACGGAAAAATAATCCCTCACACCGCCCTACTGACGGAAAAATAATCCCTCACACCGCCCTACTGAGGGAAAAATAATCCCACACACTGCCCTACTGACGGAAAAATAATCCCACACACCGCCCTACTGACGGAAAAATAATCCCTCACACCGCCCTACTGACGGAAAAATAATCCCTCACACCGCCCTACTGAGGGAAAAATAATCCCACACACCGCCCTACTGACGGAAAAATAATCCCTCACACCGCCCTACTGAGGGAAAAATAATCCCACACACCGCCCTACTGACGGAAAAATAATCCCACACACCGCCCTACTGACGGAAAAATAATCCCTCACACCGCCCTACTGACGGAAAAATAATCCCTCACACCGCCCTACTGACGGAAAAATAATCCCTCACACCGCCCTACTGACGGAAAAATAATCCCTCACACCGCCCTACTGACGGAAAAATAATCCCTCACACCGCCCTACTGACGGAAAAATAATCCCACACACCGCCCTACTGACGGAAAAATAATCCCACACACCGCCCTACTGACGGAACAATAATCCCTCACACCGCCCTACTGAGGGAAAAATAATCCCTCACACCGCCCTATTGACGGAACAATAATCCCTCACACCGCCCTACTGAGGGAAAAATAATCCCTCACACCGCCCTACTGACGGAAAAATAATCCCACACACCGCCCTACTGACGGAAAAATAATCCCTCACACCGCCCTACTGAGGGAAAAATAATCCCTCACACCGCCCTACTGAGGGAAAAATAATCCCACACACCGCCCTACTGAGGGAAAAATAATCCCACACACCGCCCTATTGACGGAAAAATAATCCCTCACACCGCCCTACTGAGGGAAAAATAATCCCACACACCGCCCTACTGACGGAAAAATAATCCCTCACACCGCCCTACTGACGGAAAAATAATCCCACACACCGCCCTACTGACGGAAAAATAATCCCTCACACCGCCCTACTGAGGGAAAAATAATCCCTCACACCGCCCTACTGAGGGAAAAATAATCCCACACACCGCCCTACTGACGGAAAAATAATCCCTCACACCGCCCTACTGACGGAAAAATAATCCCACACACCGCCCTACTGAGGGAAAAATAATCCCTCACACCGCCCTACTGACGGAACAATAATCCCTCACACCGCCCTACTGAGGGAAAAATAATCCCTCACACCGCCCTACTGACGGAAAAATAATCCCACACACCGCCCTACTGACGGAAAAATAATCCCTCACACCGCCCTACTGAGGGAAAAATAATCCCTCACACCGCCCTACTGAGGGAAAAATAATCCCACACACCGCCCTACTGAGGGAAAAATAATCCCACACACCGCCCTACTGACGGAAAAATAATCCCTCACACCGCCCTACTGACGGAAAAATAATCCCACACACCGCCCTACTGACGGAAAAATAATCCCTCACACCGCCCTACTGACGGAAAAATAATCCCACACACCGCCCTACTGACGGAAAAATAATCCCTCACACCGCCCTACTGAGGGAAAATAATCCCTCACACCGCCCTACTGAGGGAAAAATAATCCCACACACCGCCCTACTGAGGGAAAAATAATCCCACACACCGCCCTACTGAGGGAAAAATAATCCCACACACCGCCCTACTGAGGGAAAAATAATCCCTCACACCGCCCTACTGACGGAAAAATAATCCCTCACACCGCCCTACTGAGGGAAAAATAATCCCTCACACCGCCCTACTGACGGAAAAATAATCCCACACACCGCCCTACTGAGGGAAAAATAATCCCACACACCGCCCTACAGACGGAAAAATAATCCCTCACACCGCCCTACTGAGGGAAAAATAATCCCTCACACCGCCCTACTGACGGAAAAATAATCCCTCACACCGCCCTACTGACGGAAAAATAATCCCTCACACCGCCCTACTGAGGGAAAAATAATCCCTCACACCGCCCTACTGACGGAAAAATAATCCCTCACACCGCCCTACTGAGGGAAAAATAATCCCTCACACCGCCCTACTGACGGAAAAATAATCCCTCACACCGCCCTATTGACGGAAAAATAATCCCTCACACCGCCCTACTGAGGGAAAAATAATCCCTCACACCGCACTACTGAGGGAAAAATAATCCCTCACACCGCCCTACTGACGGAAAAATAATCCCTCACACCACCCTACTGACGGAAAAATAATCCCTCACACCGCCCTACTGACGGAAAAATAATCCCTCACACCGCCCTACTGAGGGAAAAATAATCCCTCACACCGCCCTACTGAGGGAAAAATAATCCCTCACACCGCCCTACTGAGGGAAAAATAATCCCTCACACCGCCCTACTGAGGGAAAAATAATCCCTCACACCGCCCTACTGAGGGAAAAATAATCCCTCACACCGCCCTACTGACGGAAAAATAATCCCTCACACCGCCCTACTGACGGAACAATAATCCCTCACACCGCCCTACTGAGGGAAAAATAATCCCACACACCGCCCTACTGAGGGAAAAATAATCCCTCACACCGCCCTACTGACGGAACAATAATCCCTCACACCGCCCTACTGAGGGAAAAATAATCCCTCACACCACCCTACTGACGGAAAAATAATCCCACACACCGCCCTACTGAGGGAAAAATAATCCCTCACACCGCCCTACTGACAGAAAAATAATCCCACACACCGCCCTACTGAGGGAAAAATAATCCCACACACCGCCCTACTGAGGGAAAAATAATCCCTCACACCGCCCTACTGAGGGAAAAATAATCCCACACACCGCCCCCCTGATGGAACAATAATCCCTCACACCGCCCTACTGAGGGAAAAATAATCCCACACACCGCCCTACTGAGGGAAAAATAATCCCACACACCGCCCTACTGACAGAAAAATAATCCCACACACCGCCCTACTGACGGAACAATAATCCCTCACACCGCCCTACTGACGGAAAAATAATCCCTCACACCGCCCTACTGAGGGAAAAATAATCCCACACACCGCCCTACTGACGGAACAATAATCCCTCACACCGCCCTACTGAGGGAAAAATAATCCCACACACCGCCCTACTGAGGGAAAAATAATCCCACACACCGCCCTACTGACAGAAAAATAATCCCACACACCGCCCTACTGACGGAACAATAATCCCTCACACCGCCCTACTGACGGAAAAATAATCCCTCACACCGCCCTACTGAGGGAACAATAATCCCTCACACCGCCCTACTGACGGAAAAATAATCCCTCACACCGCCCTACTGAGGGAAAAATAATCCCTCACACCGCCCTACTGAGGGAAAAATAATCCCTCACACGCCCTACTGACGGAAAAATAATCCCTCACACCGCCCTACTGACGGAAAAATAATCCCACACACCGCCCTACTGACAGAAAAATAATCCCTCACACCGCCCTACTGACGGAAAAATAATCCCTCACACCGCCCTACTGAGGGAAAAATAATCCCTCACACCGCCCTACTGAGGGAAAAATAATCCCTCACACGCCCTACTGACGGAAAAATAATCCCTCACACCGCCCTACTGACGGAAAAATAATCCCACACACCGCCCTACTGACAGAAAAATAATCCCTCACACGCCCTACTGACGGAAAAATAATCCCTCACACCGCCCTACTGAGGGAAAAATAATCCCTCACACCGCCCTACTGAGGGAAAAATAATCCCTCACACGCCCTACTGACGGAAAAATAATCCCTCACACCGCCCTACTGACGGAAAAATAATCCCTCACACCGCCCTACTGAGGGAAAAATAATCCCTCACACCGCCCTACTGACGGAAAAATAATCCCTCACACCGCCCTACTGAGGGAAAAATAATCCCTCACACCGCCCTACTGACGGAAAAATAATCCCACACACCGCCCTACTGACGGAAAAATAATCCCTCACACCGCCCTACTGACGGAAAAATAATCCCACACACCGCCCTACTGACGGAAAAATAATCCCTCACACCGCCCTACTGAGGGAAAAATAATCCCTCACACCGCCCTACTGAGGGAAAAATAATCCCACACACCGCCCTACTGAGGGAAAAATAATCCCACACACCGCCCTACTGAGGGAAAAATAATCCCACACACCGCCCTACTGAGGGAAAAATAATCCCTCACACCGCCCTACTGACGGAACAATAATCCCTCACACCGCCCTACTGAGGGAAAAATAATCCCTCACACCACCCTACTGACGGAAAAATAATCCCACACACCGCCCTACTGAGGGAAAAATAATCCCTCACACCGCCCTACTGACAGAAAAATAATCCCACACACCGCCCTACTGAGGGAAAAATAATCCCACACACCGCCCTACTGAGGGAAAAATAATCCCTCACACCGCCCTACTGAGGGAAAAATAATCCCACACACCGCCCTACTGATGGAACAATAATCCCTCACACCGCCCTACTGAGGGAAAAATAATCCCACACACCGCCCTACTGAGGGAAAAATAATCCCACACACCGCCCTACTGACAGAAAAATAATCCCACACACCGCCCTACTGACGGAAAAATAATCCCACACACCGCCCTACTGACGGAAAAATAATCCCTCACACCGCCCTACTGACGGAAAAATAATCCCTCACACCGCCCTACTGAGGGAAAAATAATCCCTCACACCGCCCTACTGAGGGAAAAATAATCCCTCACACGCCCTACTGACGGAAAAATAATCCCTCACACCGCCCTACTGACGGAAAAATAATCCCACACACCGCCCTACTGACAGAAAAATAATCCCTCACACGCCCTACTGACGGAAAAATAATCCCTCACACCGCCCTACTGAGGGAAAAATAATCCCTCACACCGCCCTACTGACGGAAAAATAATCCCACACACCGCCCTACTGACGGAAAAATAATCCCACACACCGCCCTACTGAGGGAAAAATAATCCCACACACCGCCCTACTGACGGAAAAATAATCCCTCACACCGCCCTACTGATGGAAAAATAATCCCTCACACTGCCCTACTGACGGAAAAATAATCCCTCACACCGCCCTACTGAGGGAAAAATAATCCCTCACACCGCCCTACTGAGGGAAAAATAATCCCTCACACCGCCCTACTGACGGAACAATAATCCCTCACACCGCCCTACTGAGGGAAAAATAATCCCTCACACCGCCCTACTGACGGAAAAATAATCCCTCACACCGCCCTACTGAGGGAAAAATAATCCCTCACACCGCCCTACTGAGGGAAAAATAATCCCACACACCGCCCTACTGACGGAAAAATAATCCCTCACACCGCCCTACTGAGGGAAAAATAATCCCTCACACCGCCCTACTGAGGGAAAAATAATCCCACACACCGCCCTACTGAGGGAAAAATAATCCCACACACCGCCCTACTGACGGAAAAATAATCCCTCACACCGCCCTACTGACGGAAAAATAATCCCACACACCGCCCTACTGACGGAAAAATAATCCCTCACACCGCCCTACTGACGGAAAAATAATCCCACACACCGCCCTACTGACGGAAAAATAATCCCTCACACCGCCCTACTGAGGGAAAAATAATCCCTCACACCGCCCTACTGAGGGAAAAATAATCCCACACACCGCCCTACTGAGGGAAAAATAATCCCACACACCGCCCTACTGAGGGAAAAATAATCCCACACACCGCCCTACTGAGGGAAAAATAATCCCTCACACCGCCCTACTGACGGAAAAATAATCCCTCACACCGCCCTACTGAGGGAAAAATAATCCCTCACACCGCCCTACTGACGGAAAAATAATCCCACACACCGCCCTACTGAGGGAAAAATAATCCCACACACCGCCCTACAGACGGAAAAATAATCCCTCACACCGCCCTACTGAGGGAAAAATAATCCCTCACACCGCCCTACTGACGGAAAAATAATCCCTCACACCGCCCTACTGACGGAAAAATAATCCCTCACACCGCCCTACTGAGGGAAAAATAATCCCTCACACCGCCCTACTGACGGAAAAATAATCCCTCACACCGCCCTACTGAGGGAAAAATAATCCCTCACACCGCCCTACTGACGGAAAAATAATCCCTCACACCGCCCTACTGACGGAAAAATAATCCCTCACACCGCCCTACTGAGGGAAAAATAATCCCTCACACCGCCCTACTGAGGGAAAAATAATCCCTCACACCGCCCTACTGACGGAAAAATAATCCCTCACACCACCCTACTGACGGAAAAATAATCCCTCACACCGCCCTACTGACGGAAAAATAATCCCTCACACCGCCCTACTGAGGGAAAAATAATCCCTCACACCGCCCTACTGAGGGAAAAATAATCCCTCACACCGCCCTACTGAGGGAAAAATAATCCCTCACACCGCCCTACTGAGGGAAAAATAATCCCTCACACCGCCCTACTGAGGGAAAAATAATCCCTCACACCGCCCTACTGACGGAAAAATAATCCCTCACACCGCCCTACTGACGGAACAATAATCCCTCACACCGCCCTACTGAGGGAAAAATAATCCCACACACCGCCCTACTGAGGGAAAAATAATCCCTCACACCGCCCTACTGACGGAACAATAATCCCTCACACCGCCCTACTGAGGGAAAAATAATCCCTCACACCACCCTACTGACGGAAAAATAATCCCACACACCGCCCTACTGAGGGAAAAATAATCCCTCACACCGCCCTACTGACAGAAAAATAATCCCACACACCGCCCTACTGAGGGAAAAATAATCCCACACACCGCCCTACTGAGGGAAAAATAATCCCTCACACCGCCCTACTGAGGGAAAAATAATCCCACACACCGCCCTACTGATGGAACAATAATCCCTCACACCGCCCTACTGAGGGAAAAATAATCCCACACACCGCCCTACTGAGGGAAAAATAATCCCACACACCGCCCTACTGACAGAAAAATAATCCCACACACCGCCCTACTGACGGAACAATAATCCCTCACACCGCCCTACTGACGGAAAAATAATCCCTCACACCGCCCTACTGAGGGAAAAATAATCCCACACACCGCCATACTGACGGAACAATAATCCCTCACACCGCCCTACTGAGGGAAAAATAATCCCACACACCGCCCTACTGAGGGAAAAATAATCCCACACACCGCCCTACTGACAGAAAAATAATCCCACACACCGCCCTACTGACGGAACAATAATCCCTCACACCGCCCTACTGACGGAAAAATAATCCCTCACACCGCCCTACTGAGGGAACAATAATCCCTCACACCGCCCTACTGACGGAAAAATAATCCCTCACACCGCCCTACTGAGGGAAAAATAATCCCTCACACCGCCCTACTGAGGGAAAAATAATCCCTCACACGCCCTACTGACGGAAAAATAATCCCTCACACCGCCCTACTGACGGAAAAATAATCCCACACACCGCCCTACTGACAGAAAAATAATCCCTCACACCGCCCTACTGACGGAAAAATAATCCCTCACACCGCCCTACTGAGGGAAAAATAATCCCTCACACCGCCCTACTGAGGGAAAAATAATCCCTCACACGCCCTACTGACGGAAAAATAATCCCTCACACCGCCCTACTGACGGAAAAATAATCCCACACACCGCCCTACTGAGGGAAAAATAATCCCTCACACCGCCCTACTGAGGGAAAAATAATCCCTCACACGCCCTACTGACGGAAAAATAATCCCTCACACCGCCCTACTGACGGAAAAATAATCCCTCACACCGCCCTACTGAGGGAAAAATAATCCCTCACACCGCCCTACTGAGGGAAAAATAATCCCTCACACGCCCTACTGACGGAAAAATAATCCCTCACACCGCCCTACTGACGGAAAAATAATCCCACACACCGCCCTACTGACGGAAAAATAATCCCACACACCGCCCTACTGAGGGAAAAATAATCCCACACACCGCCCTACTGACGGAAAAATAATCCCTCACACCGCCCTACTGATGGAAAAATAATCCCTCACACCGCCCTACTGAGGGAAAAATAATCCCTCACACCGCCCTACTGACGGAAAAATAATCCCTCACACCGCCCTACTGAGGGAAAAATAATCCCTCACACCACCCTACTGACGGAAAAATAATCCCTCACACGCCCTACTGACGGAAAAATAATCCCACACACCGCCCTACTGACGGAACAATAATCCCTCACACCGCCCTACTGAGGGAAAAATAATCCCACACACCGCCCTACTGAGGGAAAAATAATCCCTCACACCGCCCTACTGAGGGAAAAATAATCCCTCACACCGCCCTACTGACGGAAAAATAATCCCACACACCGCCCTACTGAGGGAAAAATAATCCCTCACACCGCCCTACTGACGGAAAAATAATCCCTCACACCGCCCTACTGACGGAAAAATAATCCCTCACACCGCCCTACTGACGGAAAAATAATCCCACACACCGCCCTACTGAGGGAAAAATAATCCCACACACTGCCCTACTGACGGAAAAATAATCCCACACACCGCCCTACTGACGGAAAAATAATCCCTCACACCGCCCTACTGACGGAAAAATAATCCCTCACACCGCCCTACTGAGGGAAAAATAATCCCACACACCGCCCTACTGACGGAAAAATAATCCCACACACCGCCCTACTGACGGAAAAATAATCCCTCACACCGCCCTACTGAGGGAAAAATAATCCCTCACACCGCCCTACTGAGGGAAAAATAATCCCACACACCGCCCTACTGAGGGAAAAATAATCCCACACACCGCCCTACTGAGGGAAAAATAATCCCACACACCGCCCTACTGAGGGAAAAATAATCCCTCACACCGCCCTACTGACGGAAAAATAATCCCTCACACCGCCCTACTGAGGGAAAAATAATCCCTCACACCGCCCTACTGACGGAAAAATAATCCCACACACCGCCCTACTGAGGGAAAAATAATCCCACACACCGCCCTACAGACGGAAAAATAATCCCTCACACCGCCCTACTGAGGGAAAAATAATCCCTCACACCGCCCTACTGACGGAAAAATAATCCCTCACACCGCCCTACTGACGGAAAAATAATCCCTCACACCGCCCTACTGAGGGAAAAATAATCCCTCACACCGCCCTACTGACGGAAAAATAATCCCTCACACCGCCCTACTGAGGGAAAAATAATCCCTCACACCGCCCTACTGACGGAAAAATAATCCCTCACACCGCCCTACTGACGGAAAAATAATCCCTCACACCGCCCTACTGAGGGAAAAATAATCCCTCACACCGCACTACTGAGGGAAAAATAATCCCTCACACCGCCCTACTGACGGAAAAATAATCCCTCACACCACCCTACTGACGGAAAAATAATCCCTCACACCGCCCTACTGACGGAAAAATAATCCCTCACACCGCCCTACTGAGGGAAAAATAATCCCTCACACCGCCCTACTGAGGGAAAAATAATCCCTCACACCGCCCTACTGAGGGAAAAATAATCCCTCACACCGCCCTACTGAGGGAAAAATAATCCCTCACACCGCCCTACTGAGGGAAAAATAATCCCTCACACCGCCCTACTGACGGAAAAATAATCCCTCACACCGCCCTACTGACGGAACAATAATCCCTCACACCGCCCTACTGAGGGAAAAATAATCCCACACACCGCCCTACTGAGGGAAAAATAATCCCTCACACCGCCCTACTGACGGAACAATAATCCCTCACACCGCCCTACTGAGGGAAAAATAATCCCTCACACCACCCTACTGACGGAAAAATAATCCCACACACCGCCCTACTGAGGGAAAAATAATCCCACACACCGCCCTACTGAGGGAAAAATAATCCCTCACACCGCCCTACTGAGGGAAAAATAATCCCTCACACCGCCCTACTGACGGAAAAATAATCCCTCACACCGCCCTACTGAGGGAAAAATAATCCCTCACACCGCCCTACTGACGGAAAAATAATCCCTCACACCGCCCTACTGACGGAAAAATAATCCCTCACACCGCCCTACTGAGGGAAAAATAATCCCTCACACCGCACTACTGAGGGAAAAATAATCCCTCACACCGCCCTACTGACGGAAAAATAATCCCTCACACCACCCTACTGACGGAAAAATAATCCCTCACACCGCCCTACTGACGGAAAAATAATCCCTCACACCGCCCTACTGAGGGAAAAATAATCCCTCACACCGCCCTACTGAGGGAAAAATAATCCCTCACACCGCCCTACTGAGGGAAAAATAATCCCTCACACCGCCCTACTGAGGGAAAAATAATCCCTCACACCGCCCTACTGAGGGAAAAATAATCCCTCACACCGCCCTACTGACGGAAAAATAATCCCTCACACCGCCCTACTGACGGAACAATAATCCCTCACACCGCCCTACTGAGGGAAAAATAATCCCACACACCGCCCTACTGAGGGAAAAATAATCCCTCACACCGCCCTACTGACGGAACAATAATCCCTCACACCGCCCTACTGAGGGAAAAATAATCCCTCACACCACCCTACTGACGGAAAAATAATCCCACACACCGCCCTACTGAGGGAAAAATAATCCCTCACACCGCCCTACTGACAGAAAAATAATCCCACACACCGCCCTACTGAGGGAAAAATAATCCCACACACCGCCCTACTGAGGGAAAAATAATCCCTCACACCGCCCTACTGAGGGAAAAATAATCCCACACACCGCCCTACTGATGGAACAATAATCCCTCACACCGCCCTACTGAGGGAAAAATAATCCCACACACCGCCCTACTGACGGAAAAATAATCCCACACACCGCCCTACTGACAGAAAAATAATCCCACACACCGCCCTACTGACGGAACAATAATCCCTCACACCGCCCTACTGACGGAAAAATAATCCCTCACACCGCCCTACTGAGGGAAAAATAATCCCACACACCGCCCTACTGACGGAACAATAATCCCTCACACCGCCCTACTGAGGGAAAAATAATCCCACACACCGCCCTACTGAGGGAAAAATAATCCCACACACCGCCCTACTGACAGAAAAATAATCCCACACACCGCCCTACTGACGGAACAATAATCCCTCACACCGCCCTACTGACGGAAAAATAATCCCTCACACCGCCCTACTGAGGGAACAATAATCCCTCACACCGCCCTACTGACGGAAAAATAATCCCTCACACCGCCCTACTGAGGGAAAAATAATCCCTCACACCGCCCTACTGAGGGAAAAATAATCCCTCACACGCCCTACTGACGGAAAAATAATCCCTCACACCGCCCTACTGACGGAAAAATAATCCCACACACCGCCCTACTGACAGAAAAATAATCCCTCACACCGCCCTACTGACGGAAAAATAATCCCTCACACCGCCCTACTGAGGGAAAAATAATCCCTCACACCGCCCTACTGAGGGAAAAATAATCCCTCACACGCCCTACTGACGGAAAAATAATCCCTCACACCGCCCTACTGACGGAAAAATAATCCCACACACCGCCCTACTGACAGAAAAATAATCCCTCACACGCCCTACTGACGGAAAAATAATCCCTCACACCGCCCTACTGAGGGAAAAATAATCCCTCACACCGCCCTACTGAGGGAAAAATAATCCCTCACACGCCCTACTGACGGAAAAATAATCCCTCACACCGCCCTACTGACGGAAAAATAATCCCTCACACCGCCCTACTGAGGGAAAAATAATCCCTCACACCGCCCTACTGACGGAAAAATAATCCCTCACACCGCCCTACTGAGGGAAAAATAATCCCTCACACCGCCCTACTGACGGAAAAATAATCCCACACACCGCCCTACTGACGGAAAAATAATCCCTCACACCGCCCTACTGACGGAAAAATAATCCCACACACCGCCCTACTGACGGAAAAATAATCCCTCACACCGCCCTACTGAGGGAAAAATAATCCCTCACACCGCCCTACTGAGGGAAAAATAATCCCACACACCGCCCTACTGAGGGAAAAATAATCCCACACACCGCCCTACTGAGGGAAAAATAATCCCACACACCTCCCTACTGAGGGAAAAATAATCCCACACACCGCCCTACTGACGGAAAAATAATCCCTCACACCGCCCTACTGAGGGAAAAGTAATCCCACACACCGCCCTACTGACGTAAAAATAATCCCCACACACCGCCCTACTGACGGAAAAATAATCCCTCACACCGCCCTACTGACGGAAAAATAATCCCTCACACCGCCCTACTGACGGAAAAATAATCCCTCACACCGCCCTACTGACGGAAAAATAATCCCTCACACCGCCCTACTGACGGAAAAATAATCCCTCACACCGCCCTACTGACGGAAAAATAATCCCTCACACCGCCCTACTGACGGAAAAATAATCCCACACACCGCCCTACTGACGGAAAAATAATCCCACACACCGCCCTACTGACGGAACAATAATCCCTCACACCGCCCTACTGAGGGAAAAATAATCCCTCACACCGCCCTACTGACGGAACAATAATCCCTCACACCGCCCTACTGAGGGAAAAATAATCCCTCACACCGCCCTACTGACGGAAAAATAATCCCACACACCGCCCTACTGACGGAAAAATAATCCCTCACACCGCCCTACTGAGGGAAAAATAATCCCTCACACCGCCCTACTGAGGGAAAAATAATCCCACACACCGCCCTACTGAGGGAAAAATAATCCCACACACCGCCCTACTGACGGAAAAATAATCCCTCACACCGCCCTACTGACGGAAAAATAATCCCACACACCGCCCTACTGACGGAAAAATAATCCCTCACACCGCCCTACTGACGGAAAAATAATCCCTCACACCGCCCTACTGACGGACAAATAATCCCTCACACCGCCCTACTGAGGGAAAAATAATCCCACACACCGCCCTACTGACGGAAAAATAATCCCTCACACCGCCCTACTGACGGAAAAATAATCCCACACACCGCCCTACTGACGGAAAAATAATCCCTCACACCGCCCTACTGACGGAAAAATAATCCCTCACACCGCCCTACTGACGGACAAATAATCCCTCACACCGCCCTACTGAGGGAAAAATAATCCCTCACACCGCCCTACTGACGGACAAATAATCCCTCACACCGCCCTACTGAGGGAAAAATAATCCCACACACCGCCCTACTGACGGAAAAATAATCCCTCACACCGCCCTACTGACGGAAAAATAATCCCACACACCGCCCTACTGACGGAAAAATAATCCCACACACCGCCCTACTGACGGAACAATAATCCCTCACACCGCCCTACTGAGGGAAAAATAATCCCTCACACCGCCCTACTGACGGAACAATAATCCCTCACACCGCCCTACTGAGGGAAAAATAATCCCTCACACCGCCCTACTGACGGAAAAATAATCCCACACACCGCCCTACTGACGGAAAAATAATCCCTCACACCGCCCTACTGAGGGAAAAATAATCCCTCACACCTCCCTACTGAGGGAAAAATAATCCCACACACCGCCCTACTGACGGAAAAATAATCCCTCACACCGCCCTACTGACGGAAAAATAATCCCACACACCGCCCTACTGACGGAAAAATAATCCCACACACCGCCCTACTGACGGAACAATAATCCCTCACACCGCCCTACTGAGGGAAAAATAATCCCTCACACCGCCCTACTGACGGAACAATAATCCCTCACACCGCCCTACTGAGGGAAAAATAATCCCTCACACCGCCCTACTGACGGAAAAATAATCCCACACACCGCCCTACTGACGGAAAAATAATCCCTCACACCGCCCTACTGAGGGAAAAATAATCCCTCACACCTCCCTACTGAGGGAAAAATAATCCCACACACCGCCCTACTGAGGGAAAAATAATCCCACACACCGCCCTACTGACGGAAAAATAATCCCTCACACCGCCCTACTGACGGAAAAATAATCCCACACACCGCCCTACTGATGGAAAAATAATCCCTCACACCGCCCTACTGACGGAAAAATAATCCCTCACACCGCCCTACTGAGGGAAAAATAATCCCTCACACCGCCCTACTGAGGGAAAAATAATCCCACACACCGCCCTACTGAGGGAAAAATAATCCCACACACCGCCCTACTGAGGGAAAAATAATCCCACACACCGCCCTACTGAGGGAAAAATAATCCCTCACACCGCCCTACTGACGGAAACATAATCCCTCACACCGCCCTACTGAGGGAAAAATAATCCCTCACACCGCCCTACTGAGGGAAAAATAATCCCACACACCGCCCTACAGAGGGAAAAATAATCCCTCACACCGCCCTACTGAGGGAAAAATAATCCCACACACCGCCCTACTGACGGAAAAATAATCCCACACACCGCCCTACTGAGGGAAAAATAATCCCACACACCGCCCTACTGACGGAAAAATAATCCCTCACACCGCCCTACTGAGGGAAAAATAATCCCTCACACCGCCCTACTGACGGAAAAATAATCCCACACACCGCCCTACTGAGGGAAAAATAATCCCACACACCGCCCTACAGACGGAAAAATAATCCCTCACACCGCCCTACTGACGGAAAAGTAATCCCTCACACCGCCCTACTGACGGAAAAATAATCCCTCACACCGCCCTACTGACGGAAAAATAATCCCTCACACCGCCCTACTGAGGGAAAAATAATCCCTCACACCGCCCTACTGACGGAAAAATAATCCCACACACCGCCCTACTGAGGGAAAAATAATCCCTCACACCGCCCTACTGACGGAAAAATAATCCCACACACCGCCCTACTGAGGGAGAAACCACATAAAGTTATGGCTCTAGGGGAGAACGTACATGGCTGGTCTGGACCTGGAGAACTTGTCCTTATTGGGGGATTCATAAATTCTGCTCTGGACATAAACGTCCCCGAGGTTGTAGATGTGGAGGAGCCGGTGTGAACCCCAAGAATCTGACCTCATATAACAAGTAAAAGAACCAACAGGGAGAAGGGACATGGCGGCTCCCTACTGGTCCTGGTAGGACAGAGAAGGTCACGTTGTGGACATGGAGGGGATATTATGGGGATGTATCTGCGCCTGTAGGAGGGGCCGTTATCTTGTTGGGATCTCGGGTTCCTTTTATGTAATATTTACTGCTCAGAAGCTGATGGTGATAAGACGGGACATCTGGGGTAATTCACCGCACATTAATTGTCCTATTCAGATTGAATCATAATGAAGGTGTCTTTGGTGTGACCGGTGGTGTGTACAGGTGGTGTGACCGGTGGTGTGTACAGGTGGTGTGACCGGTGGTGTGTACAGGTGGTGTGACCGGTGGTGTGTACAGGTGATGTGACCGGTGGTGTGTACAGGTGATGTGACCGGTGGTGTATACAGGTGGTGTGACCGGTGGTGTATACAGGTGGTGTGACCGGTAGTGTATACAGGTGGTGTGACTGGTGGTGTATACAGGTGATGTGACGGGTGGTGTGACCGGTGGTGTATACAGGTGGTGTGACCGGTAGTGTATACAGGTGATGTGACCGGTGGTGTATACATGTGGTGTGACCGGTAGTGTATACAGGTGGTGTGACCGGTGGTGTATACAGGTGGTGTATACAGGTGATGTGACCGGTGGTGTGACCGGTGTTGTATACAGGTGATGTGACCGGTGGTGTGTACAGGTGATGTGACCGGTGGTGTGTACAGGTGATGTGACCGGTGGTGTGTACAGGTGGTGTGACCGGTGGTGTATACAGGTGATGTGACCGGTAGTGTATACAGGTGATGTGACCGGTAGTGTATACAGGTGATGTGACCGGTAGTGTATACAGGTGGTGTGACCGGTGGTGTATACAGGTGATGTGACCGGTAGTGTATACAGGTGATGTGACCGGTGGTGTATACAGGTGATGTGACCGGTGGTGTATACAGGTGGTGTGACCGGTAGTGTATACAGGTGGTGTGACCGGTGGTGTATACAGGTGGTGTGACCAGTGGTGTGTACAGGTGATGTGACCGGTGGTGTGTACAGGTGGTGTGACAGGTGGTGTATACAGGTGATGTGACCGGTTGTGTATACAGGTGGTGTGACCGGTGGTGTATACAGGTGGTGTGACAGGTGGTGTATACAGGTGATGTGACCGGTGGTGTATACAGGTGATGTGACCGGTGTTGTATACAGGTGGTGTGACCGGTGGTGTATACAGGTGATGTGACCGGTGGTGTATACAGGTGGTGTGACCGGCGGTGTATACAGGTGGTGAGACCGGTGGTGTATACAGGTGATGTGACAGGTGGTGTATACAGGTGGTGTGACCGGTGGTGTATACAGGTGGTGTGACCGGTGGTGTATACAGGTGATGTGACCGGTGGTGTATACAAGTGGTGTGATTGGTGGTGTATACAGGTGATGTGACCGGTGGTGTATACAGGTGGTGTGACTGGTGGTGTAACCGGTGGTGTATACAGGTGGTGTGACCGGTGGTGTATACAGGTGATGTGACCGGTGGTGTATACAGGTGGTGTGACCGGTGGTGTATACAGGTGGTGTGACCGGTAGTGTATACAGGTGGTGTATACAGGTGGTGTGACAGGTGGTGTGACCGGTGGTGTATACAGGTGATGTGACCGGTGGTGTGACCGGTGGTGTATACAGGTGGTGTGACCGGTGGTGTATACAGGTGATGTGACCGGTGGGGTATACAGGTGATGTGACCGGTGGTGTATACAGGTGGTGAGACTGGTGGTGTATACAGGTGGTGTGTGACCGGTGGTGTATACAGGTGGTGTGACCGATGGTGTATACAGGTGATGTGACCATTGGTGTATACAGGTGGTGTGACTGGTCAGGGGCGTAGCTAAAGGCTCAAGGGCCCGGGTGCAAGAATTCAGCTTGGGCCCCCCTACCCCTCCCCAACACCACCATCATCAGATCCCTGCGCGCCTATGCCCAGACACCTTGCCCAACAGTCCCCATAGTATAATGCCCCCACACAGCATAATTCTCTCATAGCTGCCCCCATACTGTATAATGCCCAATACCGTATAATGTCCCCCATACCGTATGATGCTCCCCATATCAGCCCCCACATTATAATGCCCCACATAGCTGCCCCTATAGAGTAAAATGCCCCCATACAGTATAATGCCCCTCCATATCAGCCCCCATACAATATAATGCCCCCCATACCGTATGATGCTCCCCATATCAGCCCCCATAGTATAATGCCCCACAGAGCTGCCCCTATCGAGTAAAATGCCCCCCATACAGTATAATGCCCCCATATCAGCCCCCATACAATATAATGCCCCCATATGAGCTCCCCATACAGTATAATGCCCCCCATACAGTATAATGCCCCCTCTATCAGCTCCCCATTCAGTATAGTGCTCCCCATATCAGCCCCCACAGTATAATGCCCCACATAGAGGCCCCCATACAGTAAAATGCCCCCATACAGTATAATGTCCCTCCATATCAGCTCCCCATACAGTATAATGCCCCCTATATCAGCTCCCAATACTGTATAATGCCCCCCATATCAGCTCCCCATACAGTATAATGCCCCCCATACAGTATAATGCCCCTCCATATCAGCTCCCCATACAGTATAATGCCCCCCATATCAGCTCCCCATACCGTATAATGCCCTCCATATCAGCTCCCCATACAGTATAATTCCCCCATATCAGCTCCCCATACAGTATAATGCCCCCCATACAGTATAATGCCCCTCCATATCAGCTCCCCATACAGTATAATGCCCCCCATATCAGCTCCCCATACCGTATAATGCCCCCCATATCAGCTCCCCATACAGTATAATTCCCCCATATCAGCTCCCCATACAGTATAATGCCCCCCATACAGTATAATGCCCCTCCATATCAGCACCCCCATACGGTATAATGCCCCCCATATCAGCTCCCCATACAGTATAATGCCCCCCATATCAGCTCCCCATACAGTATAATGCCCCTCCATATCAGCCCCCCATACAGTATAATGCCCCCCATATCAGCTCCCCATACAGTATAATGTCCCTCCATATCAGCCCCATACAGTATAATGCCCCCCATATCAGCCCCCCCATACAGTATAATGCCCCCATATCAGCCCCCCATACAGTATAATGCCCCCATATCAGCTCCCCATACAGTATAATTCCCCCATATCAGCTCCCTATACAGTATAATGCCCCCCATATCAGCTCCATACAGTATAATGCCCCCATATCAGCCCCCCATACAGTATAATGCCCCCATATCAGCTCCCCATACAGTATAATGTCCCTCCATATCAGCCCCATACAGTATAATGCCCCCCATATCAGCCCCCCATACAGTATAATGCCCCCATATCAGCCCCCATACAGTATAATGCCCCCATATCAGCTCCCCATACAGTATAATGTCCCTCCATATCAGCCCCATACAGTATAATGCCCCCCATATCAGCCCCCCATACAGTATAATGCCCCCATATCAGCTCCCTATACAGTATAATGCCCCCATATCAGCTCCCCATACAGTATAATGCCCCCATATCAGCTCCCCATACAGTATAATGCCCCCCATATCAGCCCTCCATACAGTATAATGCCCCCCATATCAGCTCCCTATACAGTATAATGTCCCCATATCAGCTCCCTATACAGTATAATGCCCCCATATCAGCCCCCCATACAGTATAATGTCCCTCCATATTAGCCCCATACAGTATAATGCCCCCATATCAGCCCCCCATACAGTATAATGCCCCCATATCAGCTCCCCATACAGTATAATGCCCCCCATACAGTATAATGCCCCTCCATATCAGCCCCATACAGTATAATGCCCCCCATATCAGCTCCCTATACAGTATAATGCCCCCATATCAGCCCCCCATACAGTATAATGTCCCTCCATATTAGCCCCATACAGTATAATGCCCCCATATCAGCCCCCCATACAGTATAATGCCCCCATATCAGCTCCCCATACAGTATAATGCCCCCCATACAGTATAATGCCCCTCCATATCAGCCCCATACAGTATAATGCCCCCATATCAGCCCCCCATACAGTATAATGCCCCCATATCAGCTCCCCATACAGTATAATGCCCCCCATATCAGCCCTCCATACAGTATAATGCCCCCCATATCAGCCCCCCATACAGTATAATGCCCCCCATATCAGCCCTCCATACAGTATAATGCCCCCCATATCAGCCCCCCATACAGTATAATGCCCCCCATATCAGCCCTCCATACAGTATAATGCCCCCCATATCAGCCCCCCATA
Organism: Rhinoderma darwinii; assembly: GCF_050947455.1. Lineage (NCBI taxonomy): Eukaryota > Metazoa > Chordata > Amphibia > Anura > Rhinodermatidae > Rhinoderma > Rhinoderma darwinii. The sequence continues at coordinate 224,466 of NW_027464121.1, forward strand.
CAGTATAATGCCCCCCATATCAGCTCCCTATACAGTATAATGCCCCCCATATCAGCTCCCCATACAGTATAATGTCCCTCCATATCAGCCCCATACAGTATAATGCCCCCATATCAGCCCCCCATACAGTATAATGCCCCCATATCAGCTCCCCATACAGTATAATTCCCCCATATCAGCCCCCCATACAGTATAATGCCCCCATATCAGCTCCCCATACAGTATAATTCCCCCATATCAGCTCCCCATACAGTATAACGCCCCTCCATATCAGCTCCATACAGTATAATGCCCCCATATCAGCCCCCCATACAGTATAATGCCCCCATATCAGCTCCCCATACAGTATAATGTCCCTCCATATCAGCCCCATACAGTATAATGCCCCCCATATCAGCCCCCCATACAGTATAATGCCCCCATATCAGCCCCCCATACAGTATAATGCCCCCATATCAGCTCCCCATACAGTATAATGCCCCCCATACAGTATAATGCCCCTCCATATCAGCCCCATACAGTATAATGCCCCCATATCAGCCCCCCATACAGTATAATGCCCCCATATCAGCTCCCCATACAGTATAATGCCCCCCATATCAGCCCCCCATACAGTATAATGCCCCCCATATCAGCCCCCCATACAGTATAATGCGCCCATATCAGCTCCCCATACAGTATAATGCCCCCATATCAGCTCCCCATACAGTATAATGCCCCCATATCAGCTCCCCATACAGTATAATGTCCCTCCATATTAGCCCCATACAGTATAATGCCCCCATATCAGCCCCCCATACAGTATAATGCCCCCATATCAGCTCCCCATACAGTATAATGCCCCCCATACAGTATAATGCCCCTCCATATCAGCCCCATACAGTATAATGCCCCCATATCAGCCCCCCATACAGTATAATGCCCCCATATCAGCTCCCCATACAGTATAATGCCCCCCATATCAGCCCTCCATACAGTATAATGCCCCCCATATCAGCCCCCCATACAGTATAATGCCCCCCATATCAGCCCTCCATACAGTATAATGCCCCCCATATCAGCCCCCCATACAGTATAATGCCTCCCATATCAGCCCTCCATACAGTATAATGCCCCCATATCAGCCCTCCATACAGTATAATGCCCCCATATCAGCTCCCTATACAGTATAATGCCCCCCATATCAGCTCCCTATACAGTATAATGCCCCCCATATCAGCCCTCCATACAGTATAATGCCCCCCATATCAGCCCCCCATACAGTATAATGCCCCCATATCAGCCCTCCATACAGTATAATGCCCCCCATATCAGCCCCCCATACAGTATAATGCCTCCCATATCAGCCCCCCATACAGTATAATTCCCCCCATATCAGCCCTCCATACAGTATAATGCCCCCCATATCAGCTCCCTATACAGTATAATGCCACCCATATCAGCCCTCCATACAGTATAATGCCCCCCATATCAGCCCCCCATACAGTATAATGCCCCCCATATCAGCCCTCCATACAGTATAATGCCCCCCATATCAGCTCCCTATACAGTATAATGCCCCCCATATCAGCTCCCTGTACAGTATAATGCCCCCCATATCAGCCCCCCATACAGTATAATGTCCCTCCATATCAGCCCCATACAGTATAATGCCCCCATATCAGCCCCATACAGTATAATGCCCCCATATCAGCCCCCCATACAGTATAATGTCCCTCCATATCAGCCCCATACAGTATAATTCCCCCATATCAGCCCCATGCAGTATAATGCCCCCCATATCAGCTCCCTATACAGTATAATGCCCCCATATCAGCCCCCCATACAGTATAATGCCCCCATATCAGCCCCCCATACAGTATAATGTCCCTCCATATCAGCCCCATACAGTATAATGCCCCCATATCAGCCCCCCATACAGTATATTTGCCCCCATATCAGCTCCCCATACAGTATAATTCCCCCATATCAGCCCCATGCAGTTTAATGCCCCCCCATAACAGCCCCATGCCATATCAGCCCCCATACAGTATAATGCCCCCATATGTGCATAATAGAAAAATAGCATAATTACTTACCTATCCCCGTTCCTTCGCCTCCTCCGGTGTGTGCTATCAGTGACAGGCGCGATGATGTCGCTACATCCCGCCTGCCTGCGTCGAACCGCTCAGGGCACCGTGAATGCTGGAGCAAGGAGACCTCAGCTCCCTGCTCCGGCATTGAATGGAACTGGGACCTCGGTGAGTGACTCGCGACCCCCCGGAGGTCTCCACACGAATCCCCAGGGGGACGCGACCCACAGTTTGTAATGTTTTGTGTTGTATTGTGCAGTTTGCGGTGGAGAGAGGAGGGTGGCTGTCATTTAACGGGCCCCCCCCCTCCACCGTAAACAGCACAATACATTACAAGGCAACGCAATACATTACAACACATTACAAGACAACACAACACAATACATTACAAGACAACACAATACATTACATTACATTACAAGACAACACAACACAATACATTACATTACAAGACAACACAACACAATACATTACATTACAAGACAACACAACACAATATATTACATTACAAGACAACACAACACAATACAACACAACACAATACATTACATTACAAGACAACACAACACAACACAATACATTACATTACAAGACAACCCAACACAATACAACACAACACAATACATTACATTACAAGACAACACAACACAATACATTACAAGGCAACTCGATACATTACATTACAAGACAACACAACACAATACATTACAAGACAACACAACACAACACAATACATTACAAGACAACACGACACAATACATTACATTACAAGACAACACAACACAACACAATACAACACAACCCAACACAATACAACACAACACAATACATTACATTACAAGACAACCCAACACAAGACAACACAACACAATACATTACATTACAAGACAACACAACACAATACAACACAACACAATACATTACAACACATTACAAGACAACACAACACATTACATTACAATACAGACTTTGCAGCTCACCTGGAGTCCTCCGCACTGGCTCTTCCACTGCACTGGCTGGAAGACGTGTCATGTGACAACACGGTCACATGGTACACGAAGTGTACCATGTGACCGTAACCAGGAAGTGCCGGCTTCACGGCACAGAAAATTAATTTAACCAGCATGCTGTATGGCAACGGGGGCCTGTGGCCCCCCCCAGGCTTAGGGGCCTGGTCGCAACTGTGACTGCTGCGATGACCGGTGGTGTATACAGGTGGTGTGACCGGCGGTGTATACAGGTGATACGTGTCATTGTGGGGGTGTTGCTGCCTTTATATCATGGAGTGTGGAGATTGAGCCTTTATTTGTGCTCGTCTTCTTCTCACCAGATGTTCCTCACTAAGACGTGGTGGGGGCGGCTGACCGTGGACAATGGTTTTATCCCGATTTCTCTGTGTATGATATTGTTCCCCCTCATCTACAGCGGAGTCATCACATTCAGGTAGGTCTGACGCACAGAACCAATGAACAGGATGATATGAATCTGCTGTAACCCATGAATAACAGAGCCCCCCACGTGGTCTCCATTACAGGAAAGGATTCGGTAGGAACCAGTCTACACTGGAAGGAACCGCAAATAAACGACAGAGCATAAAAATGCAGAATGAGCAGCGGAACAACCAAACCTACGAGAGGACATCTCGCCACGGGTGAGGGTGGAGGAGGTGACGGTCCTGAGGAACTCGTGACTGCATGTCGCCTGTTTCACAATGAATATGGAAAAGAGACCACCCATCCCATGCCCACCCCATGCCCATCCCATGCCCACCCCATGCCCATCCCGTGCTCAATATCCAATCATGTCCAAATCTGACACCACGAAGTCCTTCACATGGTTATGGGGAGAAACGAGCTCTAAGCAATCAGATAGACTCCCGGTGTCACTGCTCAGGGGGTTACCTGCCAATATTCAGGTGTACAGAATGGAAGGCCCAGATGGTTGGGATGGAAGGGCCAGTGATCAGTCCCCTATATCAGAGTCCAGCTCCCCATATAGCACGCCACGCTGGCCATACTCTATAAGGCTTAGCTAATACCACTGTCCACGTGATCACACACTAAGAACGTGCAGCAACAACTTGTGTCTGTACTGACGGCCTGACTCCGGATTAAGCGAGTGATCAGCTCAGATTAATGTCCGTTACCAAATTTAAGACTGGGTGGAATTTCAGAACACTTAAATCTCGTGGCGTTCCCACCAGATGTGGAGATGGTCCCAGCCGCTTGGTGTTTGGGTAATATGAAGTGATTTGAGTCGGGACCTTGAATAGACAGTGGAGACCCTTCTATCCTTCCACAAGAAACTCTTAGACCACAGGCATTTTAGGGTTAACAGAATAACAGGTCAAAGTCTGGATGGAGATTGTTGCTATTGAGGTCGTTGTTGTTGTTGTTGTTGTGGTTTTTCCTTGACGCTGATGCCCTCATGTCTCTCACAGGCCTAAACCTTACAGCTGCTTCTGGAAATTCATGGCTTTCTATAATGCCCCGATAGTCAAGTTCTACCACAATGTGGTGTCGTACACCGGCTTCCTTTGGCTCTTTGCTTATGTCTTGATGATCGATTTCCAGACGTCTCCATCCTGGAGGGAATACATATTGTATGCTTGGGTCTTCACCTTCCTGTGTGAGGAGTTGCGGCAGGTATGGTACACGCGTCTACTTGTGACATTACCCTAGACTACATAACTATGAGACGCTGAGGAGGCCGTCCTTACACCATTGGGTCTTCACCGTCCTGTGTGAGGAGTTGCGGCAGGTATGGTACACGCGTCTACTTGTGACATAACCCTAGACCACATAACTATGAGACACTGAGGAGGCCGTCCTTACACCATTGGGTCTTCACCTTCCTGTGTGAGGAGTTGCGGCAGGTATGGTACACGCGTCTACTTGTGACATTACCCTAGACCACATAACTATGAGACGCTGAGGAGGCCGTCCTTACACCATTGGGTCTTCACCTTCCTGTGTGAGGAGTTGCGGCAGGTATGGTACACGCGTCTACTTGTGACATTACCCTAGACCACATAACTATGAGACACTGAGGAGGCCGTCCTTACACCATTGGGTCTTCACCTTCCTGTGTGAGGAGTTGCGGCAGGTATGGTACACGCGTCTACTTGTGACATAACTCTAGACCACATAACTATGAGACACTGAGGAGACCGTCCTTACACCATTGGGTCTTCACCTTCCTGTGTGAGGAGTTGCGGCAGGTATGGTACACGCGTCTACTTGTGACATAACCCTAGACCACATAACTATGAGACGCTGAGGAGGCCGTCCTTACACCATTGGGTCTTCACCTTCCTGTGTGAGGAGTTGCGGCAGGTATGGTACACGCGTCTACTTGTGACATAACCCTAGACCACATAACTATGAGACACTGAGGAGGCCGTCCTTACACCATTGGGTCTTCACCTTCCTGTGTGAGGAGTTGCGGCAGGTATGGTACACGCGTCTACTTGTGACATAACCCTAGACCACATAACTATGAGACACTGAGGAGACCGTCCTTACACCATTGGGTCTTCACCTTCCTGTGTGAGGAGTTGCGGCAGGTATGGTACACGCGTCTACTTGTGACATAACCCTAGACAACATAACTATGAGACGCTGAGGAGACCGTCCTTACACCATTGGGTCTTCACCGTCCTGTGTGAGGAGTTGCGGCAGGTATGGTACACGCGTCTACTTGTGACATAACCCTAGACCACATAACTATGAGACGCTGAGGAGACCGTCCTTACACCATTGGGTCTTCACCGTCCTGTGTGAGGAGTTGCGGCAGGTATGGTACACGCGTCTACTTGTGACATAACCCTAGACCACATAACTATGAGACGCTGAGGAGACCGTCCTTACACCATTGGGTCTTCTTTCTTCCTCTTGCTCCATAAAAGAGTGGATCCATCTCCACCCCAGTTGGATTCCTGGCACATCGGAGATGGTCGGCATGGGACCTCATGTTGACCATCCCTGCTGATGCCTTCACCCTGTACTTATGTATTCCTGCCGAGTCCTTCCATTCCTGTCCCCGAGTAGTAGAGGGATTCCCAATAAGTGACTACCTTCTACCTCACAAGATGAGTTCTATCTCTTTCTAGACTGTGGTTATGCTTCTCCTCCCGGCTGCTTGTTTGCTCTCCACTAGTAATGTCCCACAACTCTCAGTTGGTATTTCTCTGTTTTCCAGTTATTTTATGATCCAGAACGCCGTGGATTTGTCTTGAAATCCGTCCAGTACATCACAGAGTTTTGGAACCAGGTGGACACAGTGGCCCTGCTGCTATTCATTGTAGGGCTGATCTGCAGGTGAGGTGTATAGTCACATGTCACGGATACATTCAGACAATGAGGGGGGGGGGCAATAATTAGCAGTCAGGAAATACATAGTACATGCAGATGACGGACACTGCAGTCAATGTATGCACCTACAAACAAAAAGTCAAGCAAAATAGATAGAGAGGACCCCACTGTCAACAGAGCTTGCAATCTATGAGGAGCAAGGGAGGTAGAGCAGCCACATAGTTACCAGGGGTTATAAACCATGCGGAAAGTGCTGGTTACCTAGGTAAAGTGAGGAGAGCAGAAGATCAGAGAGAAGACGAGCAGTAACACTGTAAGAGAGAAGGTAGAAAGTCAATGACTGCATTGGCATCATGGTATTATGTGGAGTCAGAGCGGCATAAGCCGGGCCAGACATGCCAACCTGTGCGTCTATGAGCCCGCCGCCATATCAGTCTATAGATGTTAGGGACTGTGATAATGATTTCCATGCCTCATCGAAATTACTGGCTGATCCCCAGAAAGTGGCACAAAGGTGAAGAACCATCACCTCGTCTCCATCCCTGACATCCAGTACTATAACCATGAACATCCAGGATACACTACATACAACAGATCAGAGCAGGAGACGTGTTCCAGAGCACAGGATGAGAACCAGCACCTCGTCTCCACCCCTGACATCCAGTACTATAACCATGAACATCCAGGATACACTACATAAAACAGGTCAGAGCAGGAGACGTGTTCCAGAGCACAGGATGAGAACCAGCACCTCGTCTCCACCCCTGGCATCCAGTACTAGAACCATGAACATCCAGGATACACTACATACAACAGATCCGAGCAGGAGACGTGTTCCAGGGCACAGGATGAGAACCATCACCTCGTCTCCACCCCTGACATCCAGTACTATAACCATAAACATCCAGGATACACTACATACAACAGGTCAGAGCAGGAGATGTGTTCCAGAGCACAGGATGAGAATCAGCACCTCGTCTCCATCCCTGACATCCAGTACTATAACCATGAACATCCAGGATACACTACATACAACAGATCAGAGCAGGAGACGTGTTCCAGAGCACAGGATGAGAACCAGCACCTCGTCTCCACCCCTGGCATCCAGTACTATAACCATAAACATCCAGGATACACTACATACAACAGGTCAGAGCAGGAGATGTGTTCCAGAGCACAGGATGAGAATCAGCACCTCGTCTCCATCCCTGACATCCAGTACTATAACCATGAACATCCAGGATACACTACATACAACAGATCAGAGCGGGAGACGTATTCCAGAGCACAGGATGAGAACCAGCACCTCGTCTCCACCCCTGACATCCAGTACTAGAACTATGAACATCCAGGATACACTACATACAACAGATCAGAGCAGGAGACGTGTTCCAGGGCACAGGATGAGAACCATCACCTCGTCTCCACCCCTGGCATCCAGTACTATAACCATGAACATCCAGGAAACACTACATATAACAGGTCAGAGCAGGAGACGTGTTCCAGAGCACAGGATGAGAACCATCACCTCGTCTCCACCCCTGACATCCAGTACTATAACCATGAACATCCAGGATACACTACATACAACAGGTCAGAGCGGGAGACGTGTTCCAGAGCACAGGATGAGAACCATCACCTCGTCTCCACCCCTGGCATCCTGTACTAGAACCATGAATATCCAGTATACACTACATACAACAGGTCAGAGCAGGAGAAGTGTTCCAGAGCACAGGATGAGAACCAGCACCTCGTCTCCACCCCTGGCCTCCAGTACTATAACCATGAACATCCAGGATACACTATATATAACAGGTCAGAGCAAGTGACGTGTTCCAGAGCAATGGATGAGAACCAGCACCTCGTCTCCACCCCTGACATCCAGTACTATAACCATGAACATCCAGGATACACTACATATAACAGGTCAGAGCGGGAGACGTATTCCAGAGCACAGGATGAGAACCAGCACCTCGTCTCCACCCCTGGCATCCAGTACTATAACCATGAACATCCAGGATACACTACATACAACAGGTCAGAGCGGGAGACGTATTCCAGAGCACAGGATGAGAACCAGCACCTCGTCTCCACCCCTGGCATCCAGTACTATAACCATGAACATCCAGGATACACTACATACAACAGGTCAGAGCAGGAGACGTGTTCCAGAGCACAGGATGAGAACCATCACCTCGTCTCCACCCCTAGCATCCAGTACTATAACCATGAACATCCAGGATACACTACATATAACAGATCAGAGCAGGAGACGTGTTCCAGAGGACAGGATGAGAACCAGCACCTCGTCTCCACCCCTGACATCCAGTACTAGAACCATGAACATCCAGGATACACTACATACAACAGATCAGAGCGGGAGACGTGTTCCAGAGCACAGGATGAGAACCACAACTTTATCTGTCTTCTGGAGTGAATAGGCGGCTGGGACTGGCATAGAACAGTTGAGTTATTAGAAGTCAGGGGATCCAGTTTGTAGAAAGTTACCATGGTCTGAGAGGGATGATGGGAGTTGTCAGCAGCAGGAGATAACTCTGACAACTTCATGTCATAAGTAAATGAGAATCTCTTAATCTTCTAGATTGCTCTACACAGACACTGTCTACTTGGGTCGTGTGTTCTTGTCTTTGGACTTCATGATATTCTGTGTTCGCTTCATGCATATATTCGCCGTCAGTAAAGTTTTAGGGCCGAAGATTATTATTCTTCGTCGAATGGTGAGTTGTCTGTGGAGGAAACCAAGTTACAAGTCAGATTCAGCTGTGATTTCTATGCCCTAGAACTTGAAAGCCCGGTTGTCTTCCACAGGTAAAGGACATTTTCTTCTTCCTTTTCCTTTTGGCCATCTGGATTATATCCTATGGAGTTGCTAAACAGGCGATTCTGATCACGAACGAAGATCGGTTGGGTTGGATCTTTCGGAATGTCATCTATGGTCCGTACCTCACCCTTTTTGGACAGATTCCATCTGATGTAGACAGTAAGTGACTCGGCTCATGGTTACTTTGTGTGAATGATGAGATACGGCCATCTGCGGAGAGGACCCAGTAACTGCTATATCTCTGATTTCAGGTTTGAACTTTGACCCCACTAAATGTTCCCAGAACGGCACCGATCCCAATCTTCCTAAATGTGTTTACAATGATGGAAATGGAAAAGCTCTGTTCCCGGAGTGGCTTACCATTATACTGATGTCCCTGTACCTACTGCTGGCAAACATTCTTCTGCTCAACCTTCTTATCGCCATGTTCAGGTAGGAGCCCCATTGTCTGTACTGTATACACAAATTGAGGGTACACAAGGAAAGATGAGAGGGATTTGCTGGTACTATGACTGATACCTATACAACAATTCATTGTATTCATCTTTCCTACAGCCTGACATGTCTGATAGCAGAGAGCAATAGATTATATTCACCTGTCATACAGTAATCATCCCCCAGACTAACATGTATGATAACAGAAAACAATTGATTGCATTCACCTGTCCTACAGTCATCCTCCCCCAGCCTGACATGTCTGATAACAGAAAACAATAGATTGTATTCACCTGTCCTACAGTCATCCTCCCCCAACGTGACATGTCTGATAACAGAGAACAATAGATTGTATTCAACTGTCCTACAGTAATCCTCCCCCAGCCTGACATGTCTGATAACAGAGAACAATAGATTGTATTCACCTGTCCTACAGTCATCCTCTCCCCAGCCTGACATGTCTGATAACAGAGAGCAATAGATTGTATTCACCTGTCCTACAGTCATCCTCCCCCAGCCTGACATGTCTGAGAACAGAGAACAATAGATTGTATTCACCTGTCCTACAGTCATCCTCCCCCAGCCTGACATGTCTGATAACAGAGAACAATAGATTGTATTCACCTGTCCTACAGTCATCCTCCCCCCAGCCTGACATGTCTGATAACAGAGAACAATAGATTGTATTCACCTGTCATACAGTCATCCTCTCCCAGCCTGACATGTCTGATAACAGAGAACAACAGATTGTATTCACCTGTCCTACAGTCATCCTACCCCAGCCTGACATGTCTGATAACAGAGAACAATAGATTATATTCACCTGTCCTACAGTCATCCTCCCCTTTGCCTGACATGTCTGATAACAGAGAACAATAGATTGTATTCACCTGTCCTACAGTCATCCTCCCCCCGCCTGACATGTCTGATAACAGAGATCAATAGATTGTATTCACCTGTCCTACAGTCATCCTCTCCCAGCCTGACATGTCTCATAACAGAGAACAATAGATTGTATTCACCTGTTCTACAGTCATCCTCTCCCAGCCTGACATGTCTCATAACAGAGAACAATAGATTGTATTCACCTGTCCTACAGTCATCCTCTCCCAGCCTGACAAGTCTGATAACAGATGTCCTACAGTCATCCTCTCCCAGCCTGATATGTCTGATAACAGAGAACAATAGTTTGTATTCACCTGTCCTACAGTCATCCTCCCCCAGCCTGACATGTCTGATACCAGATTGTATTCACCTGTCCTACAGTCATCCTCTCCCAGCCTGACATGTCTCATAACAGAGAACAATAGATTGTATTCACCTGTCCTACAGTCATCCTCCCCCCGCCTGACATGTCTGATAACAGCGAACAATAGATTGTATTCTCCTGTCCTACAGTCATCCTCCCCCTGCCTGACATGTCTGATAACAGAGAACAATAGATTGTATTCACCTGTCCTACAGTCATCCTCTCCCAGCCTGATATGTCTGATAACAGAGAACAATAGTTTGTATTCACCTGTCCTACAGTCATCCTCCCCCAGCCTGACATGTCTGATACCAGATTGTATTCACCTGTCCTACAGTCATCCTCTCCCAGCCTGACATGTCTCATAACAGAGAACAATAGATTGTATTCACCTGTCCTACAGTCATCCTCCCCCCGCCTGACATGTCTGATAACAGAGAACAATAGATTGTATTCACCTGTCCTACAGTCATCCTCTCCCAGCCTGACATGTCTGATAACAGAGAACAATAGATTGTATTCACCTGTCCTACAGTCATCCTCTCCTCCCTCTTCACTAGCTGTGGGGTCCTCCTGCCTCTATTCTTGCTGTGAGGTCCTCCTCCCTTTACACTTGCTGTGGGGTCTTGCTCCTTCCTCTACACTTGCTGTGGGGTCCTCCTCCCTCGACATTTGCTGTGGGGTCCTCCTGCCTCTACACTTTCTGAGGGGTCCTCCTCCCTCTACACTTGCTTCAGGGTACTCCTTCCTCTACACCTGCTTTGGGGTCCTCCTCCCTCTACACTGTCTGTGGGGGTCCTTCTCCCTCTGCTCTTGATGTGGGGTCCTCATCCCTCTACACTTGCTGTGGGCTCCTCCTCCCTCTACTCTTGATGTGGGGTTCTCCTCCCTCTACACTTGCTGTGTGGTCCTCCCTCTACACTTGATGTGGGGTCCTCCTCTCTCGACACTTGCTGTGGGGTCCTCCTCCCTCTACACTGTCTGTGGGGGTCCTCCTCCCTCTACACTTGATTTGGGGTCCTCCTCCTTCTTCTACACTTGCTGTGTGGTCCTCCCTCTACACTTGATGTGGGGTCTTCCTCCCTCTACATTCGCTGTGGGGTCTTCCTTCCTCTACACTTGCTGTGGGATCCTCCACCCTCTACACTTTCTGTGGGGTCCTCCTCCCTCTACATTTGCTGTGGGGTCCTCCTCCCTCTACACTGTCTCTGGGGTCTGTCACGAAGCAGGTTAGTGGACCCACTAGGCCGTTCCGCTGTAGCAGGGAGGCAGTTGGCCAAACAACAGGAAACCCCAGCAATACAATGTCCCGCACAAGGGTACCTGGATAGTCCAGACAGTGGCCGCAGCTCTGGTACAGATGGAGATGGGTGCAGCAGGTAACACCAAACTTTGCGGATGACACAGGTGCCGCAGGTTGCGCCAGACGTGGCGAATTCTTCCGTATGTGGCAGATGTCACAGGACGTGGCGGATTCCTCCGGACGTGGCTGATGACACCAGATGTGACACGACTCTAATAGGCACAGGAGCAAGAACAGTACGGGACACAGGAACAGGTAACAAAGCACGGGTAACAACTGGAACGGGAAACACTAAGGGACCATTTGCAAGATAGTCTGGGAAAACGAACAACGCTCAGGCAAGGATCAGAAGGCCTAAAGGCCTGGGAAGGAGATGGGGACCAGCACTCATGGATCCATGGCTGCGGGTGTCAGGAGGTGAGTAAACCCGATGGCCCGTGGCCATGGACGCTACAGTATCCCCCCTCTTGCGCCCCCTCTTCTTGGGGCCAGAGCGAGAGAGGAATTTTTTAATGAGAGCAGGAGCACTGAGGTTCTCTTCTGGCTCCCAGGACCTCTCCTCAGGACCAAATCCTCTCCGGTCCACCAAATAGAAAGTTCTTCCTCCTACCCTTTTGCAGTCCAGGATCTCCTTTACCTCGAATATATCAGAAGAACCGCTGGGAGCAACTATGGAACTAGAAGTCTTGTTGTAGTAGTTCAGGACCACTGGTTTCAGGAGGGACACATGGAAGGAGTTGGGGATTCTGAGGGTAGGAGGCAGCCACAGCTCATAGGAGACAGGGTTTATCTGTTGCAGAATCTCGAAAGGACCAAGGAACCTGGTGGAAAACTTGTATGAGGGTACCTTCAAGCGAATGTTCCGAGAGGACAGCCAGACTTTAGTCCCCGGAAGATACTGAGGCGGCTCTCCCCTCTCTTAGTATCTGCCTTTCGCTTCATGCGATCTACTGCCAGCAAAATAGAGGACCGGGTCTGTTGCCAGATTTGCAAGAAGTCCCCATATGCAGAGTCAGCAGCGGGTACCTGAGATGAAGTCGACACAGGAAGAGGGACTCTGGGATGTTGACTGTACACGATGTGAAACGGAGTGGAAGTGGTGGACTCACTTGTGTGGTTGTTGTAGGAAAACTCGGCCCATGGAAGAAGCTGTACCCAGTTATCGTGCTGTGAAGAGATGAAGTGGCGGAGATAATTCTCCATGATCTGGTTGATCCTCTTAACTTGCCCATTGGACTGGGGGTGATAGGCAGAGGAAAAGTCTAAACTCACATCCAGGAGTTTACAGAGGGCTCTCCAGAACTTAGAGGTAAACTGAACCCCCCGGTCGGAGACAATGTGAAGAGGCAAGCCATGCAAGCGAAAGATGTGTCGAATGAAGAGACTCGTCAGACGAGGAGCAGAAGGTAGGCCGGTCAGCGGGATAAAATGTACCATCTTAGAGAACCGGCCCACCACCACCCAGACGGTGTTGCATCCTGCTGAGGGGGGAAGGTCTGTGACGAAGTCCATCGCAATGTGCTGCCAGGGGGCATTGGGTACAGGCAGAGGTAGAAGTAGGCCGGCAGGCTTGGAGTGAGTAACTTTGTTAGAAGCACACACCGTGCAAGAAGAGACAAAGTCCAGAACATCTTTAGGTAGCGTGGGCCACCAGAAGGGACGAGCAATCGGGTCTAAGGTTTTACGGACACCAGCGTGCCCAGCTAATTTAGTACTGTAGAAACCAAGAGAAAAAGGAGTCATAGACTATAAGTACACAAGAAAAATAATTTTATTATTACAATCGAAAATACACAAATATAAAAACACAAATACACAACGAGATGTTTTAAAATTGAAAGTAGATAGGTGGATCAGGTATCAAAAAACCCTCAACACGGGTATGCCATAAGTACAAAAATATGAGAGGTTCCATTAGTATATAGATATGTGGAGGAGAGAAAGCACATCGCCGCAACATACAGACAGTGCTGGTTTAATGAAACGGAATCTGCGCCATCTCTCCACCAAGTAGTACATGCACATAAGCAGTAGATGAAATAACATCTACAAACTAGTAGTAAAAGAGTTACGTCTAACTCTTCAAAGACATGGTTCCAGAAATAGAACAATGAAAACAGGGGGGGAGCCAGCCCACTATACCCTGGTGTAAAGAGGAACCATAAGTCCGCTTAACAGAACCGCAGATAAAACAAAACCAAAACTGAAGGCTTACCCATGGAGGTGTTATGGAGGTAAAGTGACCCACCGAGTAATGAGGCACCCCGACGCGCGTTTCGCAAATATCGCTTCCTCAGGGGGTGTAAATTGCTGTGTGTCCTGTCCGTATATATCGCTCTTACCTCTATCTGTAAGTGTGATCAGCTGTGTCCTTTTCCAAGGTCCACGGCGCATGTGCGGAAGTGCTCGGGGTCACGGGCCCTCCACCCCCCGTCGTCATACAAGCACCGCGCCTGTGTCCCCAGCGGAGAATTCTTTTTCTGTCTGCCAACCGAACAAACGTCCTCCCAGGAGGGATGTCTTTAACCTGCAGAGGATTAGCAGTGACAATGCAGGACGGGTCTATGATCATCTGAAGGAACTCCACCGTGTCTTCCGTCTCAAACGATCTGGACAGGGCATCGGCCCTCACATTCTTGTCCGCGAGACGGTAGTGGAGCAGAAACTGTAAACAAGTGAAGAACAGCGACCACCTGGCATGACGGGGATTCAGTGGTTGTGCTGAATGAAGGTAGGTGAGGTTTTTGTGGTCGGTGAAGATCAGGATGGGGTGAGCAGCGCCCTCCAGAAGATGCCTCCACTCCTCCAGAGCCAATTTGATGGCCAGTAGCTCCTGATCTCCAATAGAGTAATTTCGCTCAGCAGAAGAAAACAGTCTTGAGTAGTAGCCACATACTACTGGGTTTCCTTTGGAGCTCCTCTGGAACAGAAGTGCGCCAGCACCAACAGAGGAAGCGTCCACCTCTAGAGAGAACTGCTGAGATACGTCAGGGTGATGGAGGATCGAAGCTGAAGTGAAGGATTTCTTGCGGCTAATAAATGCGGACTCTGCCTCTGGAGTCCACACTTTGGCGTTCACACCCTTCTTGGTAAGGGTAGAGATGGGAACCGTCAGAGATGAGAAATTTGGAATAAACTGCCGTTAGAAATTGGCGAATCCCAGGAACCGCTGTATGGCCCTTAAGCCTTGAGGGCGTGGCCACTCCAGGACAGCTCTCACTTTCTCAGAATCCATCTTGAGACCTTGATCTGAGATGATGTAGCCCAGGAAGGGCAGAGAACTCCTTCAAAGACTCACTTCTCCAGCTTGGCGTATAAATGATTCTCCCTTAATCATAGTAGAACCTGACGAACATGCCTCCGATGAGTCGTCTGATCTGGGGAGAAAATCAAAATATCATCGAGATAAACAACAACACAGACATAGAGTAGATCTCGGAAGATGTCGTTAACGAACTCCTGAAACACTGCGGGAGCGTTACACAGTCCAAAGGGCATCACTAGGTATTCGTAGTGCCCGTCCCGGGTGTTAAATGCCGTCTTCCATTCATCACCCCGGCGAATCCGGACTAGATTATAAGCAACCCGTAGGTCTAGGTTAGAAAAAATGTTGGCTCATCGTATGCGATCAAACAGCTTGGATATAAGTGGCAACGGGTATTTGTTCTTGACCATTATCTGCTTGAGACCACGGTAGTCAATGCAGGGTTGAAGGGATCCGTCCATCTTTTTAACGAAGAAGAATCCAGCCCCGGCCGGGGAGGAAGACTTTCGTATGAAACCCTTTTACAGTCCCGCCAATAACTGAGGCAGAGGAGGCTTGACAGGATGTATCTGCAACAGACAACGACCAAGATACTTGGAGCCCCATTGGAGAACCTCTCCAGAATTCCAGTCCAGGACTGGGGCATGTAGTCGAAGCCAAGGCAGGCACAGCAGAACAGGATTGATGGCCTTGGGCAAAACAAGGAAAGAAATCAGTTCAAAATGAAGGACTCCAACATGGAGCCTCAACGGCTTGGTTTTTGAAATGATGGGATTAGGCAGAGGCAGTCCATTAACTGAGGCAACAGCCAAAGACTTCTCTAGGGGGACTGTGGGCAACTGAAGATGATCCACAAGCTCTTTCTGGATGAAATTTGCCGCAGAACCAGAGTCAAAATAGACAGAAACTTGATGCGTCCTCTCGCCGGATTCTAGGGTCACAGGAATAGTCAGTTGGAGCAGAATGCTTTATTAGGTACCGTTCCATCTAGGGTTGTCTCTCCAATCAATCCTAGGCAATGGGGTCTCTCTGTCCTCTGGGGACACAGACGCACAATATGGCCTCCGAGGCCGCAATACAGACAAAGTCCAGAAGTGCGTCTGCGTTGTTTCTCCTGGGTAGACAATTTGACATAGTTACTCTGCATAGGATCCTCTGGTGGGATGACTGAGGGGGATTGCTGGAAAGTAGAATCCAGCCTAGGAAGTTCTCTCCCGGAGAAGCTCTTGGGAATGCTCCCGGATCCTCATGTCAACCCGGGTGGCGAGTAGGATAAGATCGTCCAGGGTAGATGGCAGATCGCCAGTGGCCATCTCGTCCTTGCACTTGCACTGCAAGTCACGGATCTCTGGTCCCTGATGTTACCACAGAGGATTAGCCCATGCCAGGGCTTTGCCAGTAAGGAGAGAGATGATGAAGGTGATCCTGACGTCATCCGAAGAGAAGGATCTGGCATGTAGTCTGAAGTGGATCAGGCACTCATTCAAAAATCCCCTGCAGGTCCTCGGGTCATAACGTGGAAGTAGCGGCAAGTAGCACAGGGGATTGGTACCGGTACAGACAGGAAGTGCAGCAGGAGGAAAAGCGGAAATGGGTGCAGTGACGACTGTGGTAAGAACAAGCAGCCGATGGGCTATGGCGTTCACAGACAGGAGTAGTTGGTCTTGTCGTGACTGGAGATCCTCCATCTCAGCCAGCATGGCTTGTGTCGTTAATCTCTCAGGTTGACCAGCGGGGTCCATTGCCTGAGCCTTCCTGTCATGAAGCAGGTTAGTGGACCCACTAGGCCGTACCGCCGTAGCGGGGAGGCAGCTGGCCAAACAACAGGAAACCCCAGCAATACAATGTCCCGCACAAGGGTACCTGGATAGTCCAGACAGTGGCCGCAGTTCTGGTACAGATGGAGATGGGTGTAGCAGGTAACGCCAAATGTGGCGGATGACACAGGTGGGGCAGGTTGCGCCAGACAGGCGAATTCCTCCGGACGTGACAGATGACACAGGACGTGGCATGACTCCGACACTAATAGGCACAGGAACAAGAACAGTACGGGATACAGGAACAGGTAACAAGGCACGGGTAACAACTGGAACGGGAAATACTAAGGGACCGTTTGTAAGACAGACTGGGAAAACTAACAATGCTCAGGCAAGGATCAGAAGGCCTGAAGCCTTCTTATAGACCAGTAAATCGTGGCAGTTGATGATGATGACGACTTCCATTTCCTTTAAGGCCGGGCACGAGCGTGCGCGCGCACCCCTCACGACACAGCAGACCGGAGCGAAAGTGAACGCTGCTGTCTCCTAGGAAGGGGATGGGGACCAGCGCTCACGGATACAATGCTGTGGGGTCCTCCTCCTTCCTCTACACTTGCTGTGGGGTCCTCCTTCCTCTACACTTGCTGTGTGGTCCTCCTTCCTCTACACTTGCTGTGGGATCCTCCTTCCTCTACACTTTCTGTGGGGTCCTCCACCCTCTACACTTGCTGTGGGGTCCTCCTTCCTCTACACTTTCTGTGGGGTCCTCCACCCTCTACACTTGCTGTGGGGTCCTCCTTCCTCTAAACTTGCTGTGGGGTCCTCCTGCCTCTACACTTTCTGTGGGGTCCTTCACCCTCTACACTTGCTGTGGGGTCCTCCTTCCTCTACACTTGCTGTGGGGTCCTCCTCCCTCTACACTTGCTGTGGGGTCCTCCTCTCTCTACACTTGCTGTGGGGTCCTCCACCCTCTACACTTGCTGTGGGGTCCTCCTCTCTCTACACTTGCTGTGGGGTCCTCCTTACTCTACACTTGCTGTGGGGTCCTCCTCCCTCTACACTTGCTGTGGGGTCCTCCTCTCTCTACACTTGCTGTGGGGTCCTCCACCCTCTACACTTGCTGTGGGGTCCTCCTCTCTCTACACTTGCTGTGGGGTCCTCCTTACTCTACACTTGCTGTGGGGTCCTCCTCCCTCTACACTTGCTGTGGGGTCCTCCTCTCTCTACACTTGCTGTGGGGTCCTCCTTCCTCTACACTTGCTGTGGGGTCCTCCTTCCTCTACACTTTCTGTGGGGTCCTCCACCCTCTACACTTGCTGTGGGGTCCTCCTTCCTCTACACCTGCTTTGGGGTCCTCCTCCCTCTACACTTGCTGTGGGGTCCTCCTCCCTCTACACTTGCTGTGGGGTCCTCCTCCCTCTACACTTGCTGTGGGGTCCTCCTCCCTCTACACTTGCTGTGGGGTCCTCCTCTCTCTACACTTGCTGTGGGATCCTCCTTCCTCTACACTTGCTGTGGGGTCCTCCTTCCTCTACACTTGCTGTGGGGTCCTCCTCCCTCTACACTTGCTGTGGGGTCCTCCTCCTCCCTCTACACTTGCTGTGGGGTCCTCCTCCTCCCTCTACACTTGCTGTGGGGTCCTCCTCCCTCTACACTTGCTGTGGGGTCCTCCTCTCTCTACACTTGCTGTGGGATCCTCCTTCCTCTACACTTGCTGTGGGGTCCTCCACCCTCTACACTTGCTGTGGGGTCCTCCTTCCTCTACACTTGCTGTGGGGTCCTCCTTCCTCTACACTTGCTGTGGGGTCCTCCTCCCTCTACACTTGCTGTGGGGTCCTCCTCCTCCCTCTACACTTGCTGTGGGGTCCTCCTCCTCCCTCTACACTGTCTGTGGGGTCCTCCTCCCTCTACACTTACTGTGGGATCCTCCTTCCTTTATACTTGCTGTGGGGTCCTCCTCCCTTTACACTTGCTGTGGGGTCCTCCACCCTTTACACTTGCTGTGGGGTCCTCCTCCCTCTACACTTGCTGTGGGGTCCTCCTTCCTCTATACTTGCTGTGGGGTCCTCCTCCCTCTACACTTGCTGTGGGGTCCTCCTCGCTCTACACTTGTTGTGGGGTCCTCCTTCCTCTATACTTGCTGTGGGGTCCTCCTCCCTCTACACTTGCTGTGGGGTCCTCCACCCTCTACACTTTCTGAGGGGTCCTCCTACCTCTACACTTTCTGTGGGGTCCTCCACCCTGTATACTTGCTGTGGGGTCCTCCTCCTTCTAGACTTGCTGTGGGGTTCTCCTCCCTCTACACTTGCTGTGGGGTTCTCCTCCCTCTACACTTGCTGTGGGGTTCTCCTCCTTCTTGACTTGCTGTGGGGTTCTACTCCTTCTACACTTGCTGTGGGTTCCTCCTCCCTCTACACATGTTGTGGGGTCCTCCTTCCTGTACATTTGGTGTGGGGTCCTCCTTCCTGTATATTTGGTGTGGGGTCCTCCTCCCTCTACAATTGCTGTGGGGTTCTCCTTCTTCTACATTGCTGTGGAATCCTCCTCCCTCTACACTTGCTCTGGGGTCCTCCACCCTCTACACTTTCTGTGAGGTCCTCCACCCTCTACACTTGCTTTGGGGTCCTCCTCCTTCCTCTACATATGCTGTTGGGTCCTCCTCCCTCTACACTTGCTGTGGGGGTCCTCCTCCCTGTACACTTGCTGTGGGGTCCTCCTCCCTCTACACTTTCTGTGGGGTCCTCCACCCTGTATACTTGCTGTGGGGTCCTCCTCCTTCTAGACTTGCTGTGGGGTTCTCCTCCCTCTACACTTGCTGTGGGGTTCTCCTCCCTCTACACTTGCTGTGGGGTTCTCCTCCTTCTTGACTTGCTGTGGGGTTCTACTCCTTCTACACTTGCTGTGGGTTCCTCCTCCCTCTACACATGTTGTGGGGTCCTCCTTCCTGTACATTTGGTGTGGGGTCCTCCTTCCTGTATATTTGGTGTGGGGTCCTCCTCCCTCTACAATTGCTGTGGGGTTCTCCTTCTTCTACATTGCTGTGGAATCCTCCTCCCTCTACACTTGCTGTGGGGTCCTCCTCCCTCCACACTTGCTGCGGGGTTCTCCTCCTTCTTCTACATTTGCTGTGGGGGTCCTCCTCCTCCCTCTACACTTGCTGTGGGGTCCTCCTCCCTCTACACTGTCTGTGGGGTCCTACTCCCTCTACACTTGCTGTGGGGTCCTCCTTCCTCTATACTTGCTGTGGGGTCCTCCTCCCTCTACACTTTCTGTGGGGTCCTTCTCCCTCTACTCTTTCTGAAGGGTCCTCCTTCCTCTACACTTTCTGAGGGGTTCTCCTTCCTCTACACTTGCTGTGGGGTCCACCTTCCTCTACACTTGCTGTGGGGTCCTCCTCCCTCTACTCTTGCTCTGGGGTCCTCCACCCTCTACACTTTCTGTGAGGTCCTCCACCCTCTACACTTGCTTTGGGGTCCTCCTCCTTCCTCTACATATGCTGTTGGGTCCTCCTCCCTCTACACTTGCTGTGGGGGTCCTCCTCCCTCTACACTTGCTGTGGGGGTCCTCCTCCCTCTACTCTTGCTGTGGGGTCCTCCTCCCCCTACACTTGCTGTGGGGTCCTCCTCCCTCTACACTCACTGTGGGGTCCTCCTCCCTCTACACTTGCTGTGGGGTCCTCCACCCTCTACACTTGCTGTGGGGTCCTCCTCCCTCTACACTTACTGTGGGGTCCTCCTCCCTCTACACTTGCTGTGGGGTCCTCCTCCCTCTACACTTGCTCTGGGGTCCTCCTTCCTATACACTTTCTGTGGGGTCCTCCACCCTCTACACTTGCTTTGGGGTCTACCTTCCTCTACACTTGCTGTGGGGTCCTCCTGCCTCTACACTTTGAAGGGTTCTCCTTCCTCTACACTTTCTGTTGGGTCCTCCACCCTCTACACTTGCTGTGGGGTCCGCCTTCCTCTACACTTGCTGTGGGGTCCGCCTTCCTCTACACTTGCTGTGGGGTCCTCCTCCCTCTACACTTGCTCTGGGGTCCTCCACCCGCTACACTTTCTGTGAGGTCCTCCACCCTCTACACTTGCTTTGGGTTCCTCCTCCTTCCTCTACATATGCTGTTGGGTCCTTCTCCCTTTACACTTGCTGTGGGGGTCCTCCTCCCTCTACACTTGCTGTGGGGTCCTCCTCCCTCTACACATGTTGTGGGGTCCTCCTTCCTGTACATTTGGTGTGGGGTCCTCCTTCCTGTATATTTGGTGTGGGGTCCTCCTCCCTCTACACTTGCTGTGGGGTTCTCCTTCTTCTACACTTGCTGTGGAATCCTCCTCCCTCTACACTTGCTGTGGGGTCCTCCTCCCTCCACACTTGCTGCGGGGTTCTCCTCCTTCTTCTACACTTGCTGTGGGGGTCCTCCTCCTCCCTCTACACTTGCTGTGGGGTCCTCCTCCTTCCTCTACATTTGCTGTGGGGTCCTCCTCCCTCTACACTGTCTGTGGGGTCCTCCTCCCTCTACACTGTCTGTGGGGTCCTCCTTCCTCTATACTTGCTGTGGGGTCCTCCTCCCTCTACACTTTCTGTGGGGTCCTCCTCCCTCTACTCTTTCTGAGGGGTCCTCCTTACTCTACACTTGCTGTGGGGTCCTCCTTACTCTACACTTGCTGTGGGGTCCTCCTTCCTCTACACTTGCTGTGGGGTCCACCTTCCTCTACACTTGCTGTGGGGTCCTCCTCCCTCTACACTTTCTGTGAGGTCCTCCACCCTCTACACTTGCTTTGGGGTCCTCCTCCTTCCTCTACATATGCTGTTGGGTCCTCCTCCCTCTACACTTGCTGTGGGGTCCTCCTCCCTCTACACTTACTGTGGGGTCCTCCTCCCTCTACACTTGCTGTGGGGTCCTCCTCCCTCTACACTTGCTGTGGGGTCCGCCACCCTCTACACTTGCTGTGGGGTCCTCCTTCCTCTACACTTACTGTGGGGTCCTCCTCCCTCTACACTTGCTGTGGGGTCCTCCTCCCTCTACACTTGCTGTGGGGTCCGCCACCCTCTACACTTGCTTTGGGGTCCTCCTCCTTCCTCTACATATGCTGTTGGGTCCTCCTCCCTCTACACTTGCTGTGGGGTCCTCCTCCCTCTACACTTACTGTGGGGTCCTCCTCCCTCTACACTTGCTGTGGGGTCCTCCTCCCTCTACACTTGCTGTGGGGTCCGCCACCCTCTACACTTGCTGTGGGGTCCTCCTCCCTCTACACTTACTGTGGGGTCCTCCTCCCTCTACACTTGCTGTGGGGTCCTCCTCCCTCTACACTTGCTCTGGGGTCCTCCTTCCTATACACTTTCTGTGGGGTCCTCCACCCTCTACACTTGCTTTGGGGTCCTCCTTCCTCTACACTTGCTGTGGGGTCCTCCTCATTGGCTTTTCTCCTGCCCTAGTTACACCTTTGCGGATATTGAGAGTCACACGGATCAGGTTTGGAAGTTCCAGCGCTTTGGTTTGATAAAGGAATATAATGAGCGTCCGGCGGCTCCTCCACCTCTCATCCTCCTCAGCCATGTCTACACCCTCCTGAAGCTTCTTCTCTGCAGACGTCCCGCCCGGGGCCATAAAGTGTT
Source organism: Rhinoderma darwinii (assembly GCF_050947455.1). Classification (NCBI taxonomy): domain Eukaryota; kingdom Metazoa; phylum Chordata; class Amphibia; order Anura; family Rhinodermatidae; genus Rhinoderma; species Rhinoderma darwinii. Next base: position 247,312 of record NW_027464121.1, read on the forward strand.
GAGTGAGTTCAAGCGAAATGTTTTTGATTGTTTGGGGAGTTCATTAATCTGAACAGGACATCCTGGGGAGCGAAATAATTTGGCTTCTTTTTCCGGGGCTCATTAAACCCTCCCCCGTTATTAGAGTTCTGCTTATATTGTTTTGAGTCACATTAATATTGACAGGGGAAGGAGAAGGGTCAGAGATCTCCAGAGGATGTGTACGCAGGTCTGTCATTTGCTTAGGTTAGGGAGTGGAGGGGTCTTTTCTGGAACGGTAACGCACTACGAGAGTGATAAATATTAGTATAGAACATCTGGTTTAGTTGGAATGGTGGGACAGCCAAACGCCCACACCAATAATCATTAGTAACACAATTAGAGTAATGTGTAGGGCACACAATGTTGGGTCCACCCGGGGACAAGGGTATGGGGGTCAACAGTAGAAAATACCAACAGGTCTATGCCAACGCCACCACCCCTAGTGGAAGGAGGATTTCTCAGCACTCACTCGGCTCCTACAGGACATCTATCAGCGAGACACCCGACTGTCTGCACAAAACCTCCGAGTCCAGCTAAATAGAGTTACCCAGTGTGTGTAAGAAAATGCCCAAAACTGTAGAAAGTTTCTCAAGCAACAGAGGGTTCTGGGAACATATAGTAATGCTACATGTCAATTAGCTCAGGGGCAGAGTTGCAGCCTAGGGACAGGCCGTCTAAAACTGTGGGATATCAGGTGCTGGCCATGTTGATCCTTTTGGAAGTCAGTTTTCCAGACTTCTTACAGGCCTTGGACCCTCTCCTGGATCCTGCCGGGGGGAGCAATGGAAGAAAGTGATGACAAGTCTTGCACCTGGGCCCAATAGGGAATGATTCAGTTAGGTCCATGGCAGATGAAGCCTCATGTCTGCGGATGATCAGTCTTTTGCCGTTGGTTTGGAAGGAAATACCAAACAGAAACAATATATGGAATGTTTTGGTTGCGCAGGAGATCGGTCAAGGGTTTCAAGACCCTCCTTTTGGAGTGTGAGGTTGGAGAGGTCCTGAAAGTAGAAGAGTTGGGATCCTTCATACAATATGAGGTCTCTGTCTGTAGAAATCCTCAGGATGTCGCCTCTCACGCGTGAATTGAATAGTCTGCATAGTATATCCCTACGAGGGTCTCAAGGGAGGTTTTATCTTATTTATTTTTGTAAGCCGTTGAAAGGTCTCATATCCGCGGGAATGATATTTTTTTTCTCTTACTGAGAGCAATAACAGTAGAGTCTAAGGGTAACGCTGGTTATAGAAAAAATAACCGACCAATAGGAGAGATTTGACAATACTGAAGATCTCTCACAAAGATTCCCCGTGCCTTCGCTGCAGACCCTTCTACGAACTCCAGAACAAAATTTCCATTGACCGATGACTAGACCTAAAGTAGTTGGTACCAACCTACAGGCAGTGACTGGAGAAGATGATGGAGACATTCTGGGATGGTTCTCTTATCTTTTCATCCTTCTGGTCAAGACAACGACATCAGATAATAGCAAATAGCTGCTGAACTAGCGATATAGTGAGCAACAGACTAGCCGTGGACCTGGAGATGAAGCCTGGACTGTGAGGGGGGTCCGGACCGCACTGTATTAATCCATGAATGCTTGCAGGATGTCACCTAGATGAAGGCCAGGAATCATCCCTACTGTCCTGGGAGTCCTATATGAAGGACAATTATCATCAAATGACGCAACAGCAAGATGGACAAAGCCAAGAGCATCTGGTGAAGGAAACTGCTCAGAGGTGAGAAGTCTATAAGCTTTACAATTTTATAGACTTTATATAGTTTGTCCAGTTTTATACAGTTATAGTTTATACCGATTATGTGGTGTATATAGTTTATATAGTTTTATACAGTTTTACATCGTTTATATAGCTTATGCGGTTTATATAGTTTTATAATTTATACAGATTTATACAATTTATACATTTATATGGTTTAAGATTATAAAGCTTAGAGTTTTATACAGTTTATAATGTTTTTTTTGTTTACACAGTATATATAGTTAATACAGTTTATGTCGTTTATTCAGTTATAGTGTATACAGTTTATATTTTGTACAGTGTATATTTTGTATACAGTTTATATTTTGTATACAGTTTATATTTTGTATACAGTTTACAGCTTATATAGTCTATATTGTTTACATAGTTGATATACTTTTTACAATTTATATAGTTTGTTTAGTTTGCACAGATTTATACTCATCATACAGTTTTTTTTCGTTTATTCAGTTTTTATATTTTCTACAGTTTCATATAATTGATATCGTTTATGATGTTTATATCGTTTTATACAGTTTGTATAAAATAAATTGTATTAAGCTATATAAACAAACTGTATAAAACGATATAAACATCATAAACGATATCAATTATATGAAACTGTAGAAAATATAAAAACTGAATAAACGAAAAAAAACTGTATGATGAGTATAAATCTGTGCAAACTAAATAAACCATATAAACTATAAACCATATAAATGGTAGAAAACAGTATAAATTATATAAACTATATAATACTGTGTAAACTAAATAAACTATATAAACCGTATAAATTATATCCATTTTATAAAACTGCATAAACTATATGAACTGTATTTATTATATAAAAATGATATAAACAATAAAAACAAAATTCTATAGAATAGCGTAAACTAAATAAACCATTTAAATTATATAAAACTGTATAAAATAAATTGTATTAAGCTATATAAACAGTTTTATATAATTTAAATGGTTTATTTAGTTTACGCTATTCTATAGAATTTTGTTTTTATTGTTTATATCATTTTTATATAATAAATACAGTTCATATAGTTTATGCAGTTTTATAAAATGGATATAATTTATACGGTTTATATAGTTTATTTAGTTTACACAGTATTATATAGTTTATATAATTTATACTGTTTTCTACCATTTATATGGTTTATAGTTTATATGGTTTATTTAGTTTGCACAGTTTTAAAGTTTATTCAGTAATATAGTTTCTAGAGTTCATACAGTCTTTATAAGTTTATATAGTTTGTACAGTATTTCAGTTTATAGTTCATTTATTTTACCGTTTTATCTAGTTCATATACTTTTTACAGTTTAAAATAATTTATACAGTTTTATACAGATTGTATTGTTTAGTTATAGGTTTATGCAGTGTATAAGTTTTGTAAGTTTTTTTATATTGTGTGTGTGTGTATATAGCTTACAGCTTACAGATTTGTTTATACAGTTTATATGGTTTATATGGTTGATTTCGGTTTCACTGTTCTATGCAGTTTAGTTTATTTTGTTTTTCTATAGGTTATATAGTTTATATAGTTTATATGAACTGTTGAAATTATAAAAACTATATAAACCATACAGTTTTATATATAATTCATGCAAACCGGCGCTCAGATTTCATTCAGACCAAATACATTTATTGCAAATCAAAAGTGCCCCGAAAAGATGTGTATGACACTCTGAACTAATATTATTGAAGAATAACTAACACACTGACACGGACTCCTACGTGTATTTAAAATCTCTCTATCACATTATTGTAAGGGCATGACCAGACGTGGCGGAATTGCTCTGGAAATCCGTAGCGGACCCGTTTCTCCATTGCCTTCCACAGCTTTGTGGTTGGGTTCATTTACACGTTGCGGACAATTCCGCTGCGGAGCATAGGCTGCGGTGCGGAATTTGGTGTCCGCAGCATACACTGGTTGTTGCGGACCAGTGGCGGACTGGTTGCGGACTCATTGCGGAATTTCTCCATTGACTTCAATGGAGATTCTAAATTCCGCAATGAAGTCCGCAGCTGTCATGCACATGTTATGTGTGCTGCGGAGCGTATTGCTTTTTTAACATGACATTTCTTCATTCTGGCTGGACCTATGTATTTCTAGGTCTACAGCCAGACTGAGGAAGTCAATGGGGCTCCCGTAATTACGGGTGACTATCTGTGTGCAGCCATAATTACGGGAGCGTTGCTAGGCGACGTCAGTAAATAGTCACTGTCCAGGGTGCTGAAAGAGTTAAGCGATCGGCAGTAACTGTTTCTGCACCCTGGACAGTGACTACCGATCCCAATATACAGCAACCTGTAAAAAAAATAGAAGTTCATACTTACCGAGAACTCCCTGCTTCTTTCTCCAGTCCGGCCTCCCAGGATGACGTTTCAGTCTAAGTGACGGCTGCAGCCAATCACAGGCCAATCACAGGCTGCAGCCAATCACAGGCCAATAACAACCTGCAGCCAATCACAGGCCAATCACTGGCTGCAGCCAATCACAGGCCAATCACAGGCTGCAGCCAATCACAGGCCAATCACAGGCTGCAGCGGTCACATGGACTGCCGCGTCATCCAGGGAGGTCGGGCTGGATGTTGAAAGAGGGACGCGTCACCAAGACAACGGCCGGTAAGTAGGAAATTATTTTTACTTTCATTAGGGAAAGTGCTGTCCCTTCTCTCTGTCCTGCACTGATACAGAGAAGCGAAGAACTTTCACCTCAATACGCAGCGGCCAGTCCGCATCAATTCAATGCCCATTTTAGGCAAAGCCGCAACAGAATCTGCAACCCAGATTCTGTGCGCCATTGATGCGGACAGTGGCATAAGAACTCCGCCACGTCTGGGCATGCCCTAAGTCTAACTCTCTATTCTCTTCTCCTCACTATGAAACACACTCACTGACACTGATCCACTATCTATCTGTATTCTGTGTCTTACTCGCTCTCTCTCTCGCTCTCTCGCTCGCTCTCTCGCTCGCTCTCTCTCTCTCGCTCTCTCTCTCGCTCTCTCTCGCTCTCTCTCTCGCTCTCTCTCTTCCCCTCTCTCTCTCTTTCTCTCTCATTTGATTTGTGTATAATTTATTCGCTCACCTCTGATTAATTTATGCAGTTGTATACAATTTATACATTTATAAGTTTATATTGTTTATTTAGATTTTGCCGTTTTATATAGTTTATAGATTATACAGTTTATACTCTTCATCCTCCTTGGGTTCAGCTGCAGAATGTCCACGTGTCTCACTTACGCCTCCATCTTGTGTCCCCCATGCAGTGTCTCCACCATGATGGGGCTATTAAAAGTGGAGAAGGGCAGTTTGGTCCCTCAGCTAGAAACAAGGCTGTCAGTGCTGGAGGAGCAGGTAAATGTCCTCTCCAATCTTATATATTATATCTTATACCAGAGGGGCTTCTGACTAATGTTCAACTAAACCGCCCCTCAGTAATGAAGCCAATTGTGATGATTGTCATTAACAATCTAATCTATCTATCGCTAGGGAACGGTTATTGACATCACGGAGTAAAAATCCTCCAATAGAGTAGCATTGGTTTCCACATTTTGTGACATTAGCTACAGGATTTCTAATATTATACGTATAGTGGCATGTTCTTGGGAACCTGTCTGGTGCGGTCCCTGAATTTGGTAAATCCCCAATGATGGCCTTTAGGCGTCAAAAATACCTAAGGGATCAACTTGTACATGCCGATGTGGGGTCCTTACAAAAAGTCGCCAATTAACCTTGGCCCCCAAAAATTGGGTTGTTTTCCTTGCTTGAATTGCGTGAATTGTAATATCATGATGAAGGGAAACGTTTTTACACACCCGACAAATGGCACGACTTTCCATATCAAACAATCTTTGAGCTGTGCATCCTCCTTTGTTATACAGTGAAGGAAATAAGGATTTGATCCCTTGCTGATTTTGTAGGTTTGCCCACTGTCAAAGACATGAACAGTCTAGAATGTTTAGGCTAGGTTAATTTTACCAGTGAGAGATAGATTATATAAAAAAAAAAAAACAGAATATCACATTGTCAAAATGATCTCTATTTATTTGCATTGTGCACAGAGAAATAAGTATGTGACCCCCTACCAACCATTAAGAGTTCAGCCTCCTCCAGACCAGTTACACGCTCCAAATCAACTTGGTGCCTGCATTATAGACAGCTCTTACATGGTCACCTGTATAAGAGACTCCTGTCCACAGACTCAATGATCAGTCTGACTCTAACCTCTACAACATGGGCAAGACCAAAGAGCTTTCTAAGGATGTCAGGGACAAGATCATAGACCTGCACAAGGCTGGAATGGCTACAAAACCATAAGTAAGACGCTGGCTGAGAAGGAGACAACTGTTGGTGCAATAGTAAGAAAATGGAAGACATACAAAATGACTGTCAATCCACATCGATCTGGGGCTCCATGCAAAATCTCACCTCGTGGGGTATCCTTGATCCTGAGGAAGGTGAGAGCTCAGCCGAAAACTACACGGGGGGAACTTGTTAATGATCTCAAGGCAGCTGGGACCACAGTCACCAAGAAAACCATTGGTAACACATTACAATCCTGCAGTGCCCGCAAGGTCCCCCTGCTCAAGAAGGCACATGTACAGGCCCGTCTGATGTTTGCCAATGAACATCTGGATGATTCTGAGAGTGATTGGGAGAAGGTGCTGTGGTCAGATGAGACTAAAATTGGGCTCTTTGGCATTAACTCAACTCGCCGTGTTTGGAGGAAGAGAAATGCTGCCTATGACCCAAAGAACACCGTCCCCACTGTCAAGCATGGAGGTGGAAACATTATGTTTTGGGGGTGTTTCTCTGCTAAGGGCACAGGACTACTTCACCGCATCAATGGGAGAATGGATGGAGCCATGTACCGTCAAATCCTGAGTGACAACCTCCTTCCCTCCACCAGGACATTAAAAATGGCTCGTGGCTGGGTCTTCCAGCATGACAATGACCCGAAACATACAGCCAAGGCAACAAAGGAGTGGCTCAAAAAGAAGCACATTAAGGTCATGGAGTGGCCTAGCCAGTCTCCAGACCTTAATCCCATCGAAAACTTATGGAGGGAGCTGAAGATCCGCGTTGCCAAGCGACATCCTCGAAATCTTAATGATTTACAGATGATCTGCAAAGAGGAGTGGGCCAAAATTCCATCTAACATGTGTGCAAACCTCATCATCAACATCAAAAAACGTCTGACTGCTGTGCTTGCCAACAAGGGTTTTGCCACCAAGTATTAAGTCTTGTTTGCCAAAGGGATCAAATACTTATTTCTCTGTGCACAATGCAAATAAATATAGATCATTTTGACAATGTGATTTTCAGTTTTTTTTTATATAATCTATCTCTCACTGGTAAAATTAACCTAGCCTAAAAATTCTAGACTATTCATGTCTTTGACAGCGGGCAAACTTACAAAATCAGCAAGGGATCAAATACTTATTTCCTTCATTGTATAGTGTATCACAGGCCCATGCAATTTGTTGTACGTGGGGGAAACCACACAGGAATGTCGCGCACGTATTAACAAACATAGATCCACTATTAGGACAAAGACACTTGACCTTCCTGTTCCAGCACATTTTGTCTCAGCAGGACATATGGTCAGCGATGTGAGATTTCTGGTCATTGACCTTGTGCCCCTACATAGGAGGGTCGTGACAGAGATGCTAAATTAAAACATAAAGAACTTGAGTGGATTTATAGGTTGACTGACAGGTTCCGGGGCCTCCGCAAGAAGCGGACTCTGCTCAGCGAAACAAACGTCGGGACTAGAGATGAGCGAACTTATGAAAAGTTTGGTTCGGCTAGTTCGCCGAAATTCACAAAAAAGTTCGATTCGGACCGAACCTGTAATTTCCGTGCGCCGAGCATGGTACTGTCCAGGGTGCTGATAGACTTAATGGGCTGCACTGACTCTTTCAGCTCCCTGGACAGTACATGCTCGGCGCGCGGAAAATACAATTTTAATGTAATAAAAAAAATAATAAATACGTTCATATTTACATTCCTCCTGTCCGGCCTCCAGCGATGACGTTTCATCCATGTCGCCGCTGCAGCCAATCACAGGCTGCACCGGCCTCTGCAGCCAATCACAGGCTGCACCGGCCTCTGCAGCCAATCACAGGCTGCACCGGCCTCTGCAGCCAATCACACGCTCCTCTCCTGAAATACTCTGTGCTGCCTTAAACTCTGTGGACAGGTCAGGATCCTGTTTCTTTTAAATGCTGCTGGGGAACCCGCTCGATCCACTATATAAGGCTGCACTACAGTGCAGCATTTAAAAGAAACAGGATCCTGACCTGTCCACAGAGTTTAAGGCAGCACAGAGTATTTCAGGAGATGAGCGTGCAGATTCAGTGCTGCTGTGAACTCTGCTCTTACCATTACGTAGCTCTCAGTCTGTTACCTCTCCTCCACTCCTGTCCTCATTAACAGCGCAGCCTTATATAGTGGATCGATCGGGTTCCCCAGCAGCATTTAAAAGAAACAGGATCCTGACCTGTCCACAGAGTTTAAGGCAGCACAGAGTATTTCAGCAGATCAGCATGGCCGGCCACGGGCAGCCGGTCGTTTTTCCGAGCCGTGCTCCCATTATAAAGTATAGGAGCACGGCCCATAAAATAAAAAAATAGAACATGTTCTATCTTTTTAACGGCACGGGCACCTTCCCGTGAGAAAACGGGAAGGTACCCGTGGCTAACAGAAGTCTATGGGCCCGCTATTTCGGGTCGTAATTACGACCCGTAATAACGGGTGTTTTTACGGTCGTGTGCATGAGGCCCCGTAATGACGGGTGGCTACATGTGTGCACCCGTCATTACGGCAGCGTTGCTAGGCGACGTCAGTAAATAGTCACTGTCCAGGGTGCTGAAAGAGTTAACTGATCGGCAGTAACTCAGCATCCTGGACAGTGACTACCGATCCCAATATACAGCAACCTGTAAAATAAAAAGACGTTCATACTTACCGGGAACTCCCTGCTTCCTCCAGTCCGGTCTCCCGGCCGTTGCCTTGGTGACGCGTCCCTCTCGACATCCAGCCCGACATTCCTGGATGACGATACAGCCCATGTGACCGCTGCAGCCAATCACAGGCCAATCACAGGCTGCCGCGTCAGAAAAGAAGGTCGGACTGGAGGAAGAAGAGGGACTCGTCACCAAGACAACGACCAGGTACGTATGAAATGCTTTTTATTTTATTTTTAATCAGCAGCCTCTTTTCTCTATCAGTGATTGATAGAGATAAGTGGCTGCCGATTTGTATAATATTTTGGACCGGGTTCGGTCAAAACGGGTTCGGCCGAACCCGGTGAAGTTCGGATTCGCTGCGAACCGAACTTTTCCCGATGTTCGGACCGAAACCGGGTTCGGTTGTCCCGGTTCGCTCATCTCTAGTCGGGACAATACCGACCAGATAATAGGGAAAGGAATAATGAGGGAGACACTGAATGTTTGCAGGCGCGACACGGCCTGTGATCTCCATCTCTCTGTTCGGAAGTGTGTGTTTGCAGACTGGGAGCGTGTCTACCCCGGTGCAGTGAAAGCTGCGATCCCGGTCCCGCTGCTGGACTGACCGGTCCTGGTGCAGCGATACTCGGGACTGTATATAAAGCCCGGACGACACAACGACGGGCTGGGAGATTTACTTTCTCCCAGTGCAGTCAAAGTGTTTGTACAAGTCCTAATACACACAACCATAAATGATATGAACGAGGAAACGTCCCTTCTCCTGGTGTGATCCGACCAGCTGCTCGTCCGACACCGGCTGCAGATTTGAACTCTATGTTGTGGGAATTCATGGCCTAAGTCATAATCACAACACAAGTCTTTGGAGCGCTCCCTCCTTTTTCCCATTGATGAGGAATAGCCATATAATGGCCTCTTAATCAATGGGATTTGAAATACAAATAAAACATTTACAACAAATGAAGTAATAAAAATACAAAAATGTCAAAATAAAAAATTCAACATAATTAAAAATTGTTGTGCAATAAAAGGAAAAGGGGACGTTGCACAATAAATTCCTTTTCCTATACCAGTCGGTATCAATTAAAAGAATTGAAGGCGACATTGACCGATCTTGCTCCATTTTCCTCTTTCCCCATACCTACAATTTCTATGACTTAAGTTAATTCCCCCGGTTTGAGTTTTGTTTTTGGTGAATTTATAATAAAATAGTGGAATTGATTCTCCCTTTGTATTCATATTTGGTTCCAATACTTGTTTTCTTTCTATTCTGACTCATTTTTTGCTTTTTCTAGTAGGTCTATTGTTAGGACACAATCTGTTAATAAATTCATCTGTTCTATTCAGTTTATTGTATTGGTGCAGGTCCTACAAATGCATTTGAATTGACCTCAGGGAACATTCCTTTTCCATTTTGTATCATGACTGCTGTGAAAATATAAACGGCTATTTACTCGGTTTGAAATGTGATTCGTTTCAATATTTTGAATTTATATTATAAGATCTAAGAAATTAATTTACGGCCATGGTGGGTCTCAAATTTTAGGTTGAAGGAGTTATTGTTGAGATAATCTTGAAATATATCTATCACAGAGGATGGACCGTTTCATAGGATTTTAAATATAATTGATATCTCTACTGTATTAGTATATATATGAAAAGCAAGGGTTATTATTAAATATGTGTTCTGTACATACCCCCAGCATCCCATGAATAAATTCACAAAACTAGGCATGAATATCGTGCCCATGGCTGTACCACATCGCTGAAGTTTTTTTTTTTTAGCTGTAGAAACTCAATGATCTAAAAAAAACTAGCATTTTGAGCATTAGACATTAACACCTTCACGTCAGCCATATGGCTATATATGTTCCAACTGCTGATGCCCTGTGCAGTTTTCATGTATATAAACGTAGGAACAGGCTTTAATGTGTGCAGCACTGCAATCTCCTGTCTGCCGGCTCTCTCCCCAATGGAGTCCCCGGCCAGAGCATCGCAAGCACTCTGGCCGAGGACTCCTGTCTTGGGAGAACCTGATGGAGCGTACTGATGTGGCGTACTGATGGGATGTACTGATGGGGCATCTGCGACACTCTCATAACTCCTTGCTGGAGCCCCAATTTCAGTCACCACTGGGAGAGTAGATGAACCAGCCCAACTCATAGGCCCTGGTGCAAGAATACAGTGTGGGTCCCCCTACCACTCCCCAACACCACCAGACCCCTGTGCATGCCTATGCCCAACAGACCCATGGATGCCCCCACGGTATAATGCCCCAAATAGCTGCTTCCACAGTATAATTCCCCCACATAGTATAATGCTCCCCATAGCTGCCCCACACAGTATAACGCTCACCATAGCTGCCCCACACACAGTATAATGCCCCCACCGTATAATGCCCCCACACAGAATAAAGCTTCCCACAGCTGCCCCATAAGGCTGGGCAATTATTCCAATTAATTTTATTAATTCACCTTTGAGGCCTCTCTGACGATTCTGTGTTTAGACAGAATCGTTATCAGTTTAATGGTGTCGTCAGGCCGAGCTACAGAACGAAGCTCCACCCCGCCACGTCGTCACCACCTTGCCGCCCTCTTGCGACGTTTACATGTGAGTGAGGAGACAGCGTACAGGATGTAACAATGTTGTTTCCTCCCAAATCCTGTGGCTGCCCAACTTAATGCTCCGCAGTACTGGCACAGTATGTCAGTACTGCAGCTACTAGCCTACTACCCGGCACAGCGCTATTATAGGCTCTGCTCTGGGACTCTGGGGAAGCCTCTGACATCACTATGCATATATATTGACCGTGATGGCAGGAGCAGAGCTGTAATCCCAGGCAGAGTGCTAGAATCGGCTCTGCTTTGGGACTCTGGCTCTGGGCAAGCCCCTAGCATCACTGTCCATATATGGACAGTGATGTCAGGGGCTTCCCCAGAGTTCTGGAGCAGAGCCTAAACTAGTGCTCTCCTCTGGGACACCGGCTCTGGGACACCGGCTCCGTGATTGCCCCTGACATCACATACCGGTCAAGGAGGATCCCCTGATGTCACTGTCTATGGACAATGAAGTCTGGGGCTCCTCCAGTAGACAAATCCCCATCCAGAGCGTCAGTAAGGCTCTGACTGGGGATGCCACTCCAAGAGGGAGCCCCAATGGAGCTATCTACTTGGGTGTGTCTGTGTGTGTGTGTGTGTGTGTGTGTGTGTGTGTGTGTGTCACTATCTACAAGGGGTGTATGTGACATTATCTACAGGAGGCACTGGCACTATCTACAGAAGGCACTGTGGCATTATCTAGGGGGAGGCATTATCTACAGGTGGGTGTGTGGCATTGGCTACAGAGGCGACTGTGGCATTAGCTACCGAGCGCACGGTGGCATTATCTACGGGTGGGTGTGTGGCATTATCTACAGAGGGCACTGTGGCATTATCTACAGAGGGCACTGTGACATTATCTACAGAGGGCACTGTGGCACTATCTACAGAGGGCACTGTGGCACTATCTACAGAGGGCACTGTGGCATTATTTACAGAAGGCACTGTGGCATTACCATTCAAATATAGTAATGTAGTATTATTATAGTATTACAGTATTATTGTTATAGTAATGTAGTAGTATTATAATAATATAGTATTTTTATAGTAATTCAGTATTATTATAGTAATGTAGTATTACAGTAATGTAGTAGTATTATAATAATGTAGTATTTTTGTAGTAATGTAGTGTTATTATTAATGTAGAATTATTATAGTAATGTAGTGTTATAGTAATGTAGTATCGCTGTTATAGTAATGTAGTATTATAGTAATGTAGTGTTATAGTAATGTAGTGTTATAGTAATGTAGTGTTATAGTAATGTAGTGTTATAGTAATGTAGTGTTATAGTAATGTAGTGTTATAGTAATGTAGTGTTATAGTAATGTAGTGTTATAGTAATGTAGTGTTATAGTAATGTAGTGTTATAGTAATGTAGTGTTATAGTAATGTAGTGTTATAGTAATGTAGTGTTACAGTAATGTAGTGTTATAGTAATGTAGTATTATGGTAATGTAGTGTTATAGTAATGTAGTATTATAGTAATGTAGTATTATAGTAATGTAGTGTTATAGTAATGTAGTGTTATAGTAATGTAGTGTTATAGTAATGTAGTATTATAGTAATGTAGTGTTATAGTAATGTAGTGTTATGGTAATGTAGTGTATAGTAATGTAGTGTTATAGTAATGTAGTGTTATAGTAATGTAGTGTTATAGTAATGTAGTATTATGGTAATGTAGTGTTATAGTAATGTAGTGTTATAGTAATGTAGTGTTATAGTAATGTAGTATTTAGTGTTATAGTAATGTAGTGTTATAGTAATGTAGTGTTATAGTAATGTAGTGTTATAGTAATGTAGTGTTATAGTAATGTAGTGTTATAGTAATGTAGTGTTATAGTAATGTAGTGTTATAGTAATGTAGTGTTACAGTAATGTAGTGTTATAGTAATGTAGTGTTATAGTAATGTAGTGTTATAGTAATGTAGTGTTATAGTAATGTAGTGTTATAGTAATGTAGTGTTATAGTAATGTAGTATTATAGTAATGTAGTGTTATAGTAATGTAGTGTTATAGTAATGCAGTGTTATAGTAATGTAGTGTTATAGTAATGCAGTGTTATAGTAATGTAGTGTTATAGTAATGTAGTATTATAGTAATGTAGTGTTATAGTAATGTAGTATTATAGTAATGTAGTGTTATAGTAATGTAGTGTTATAGTAATGTAGTGTTATAGTAATGTAGTGTTATAGTAATGTAGTATTATAGTAATGTAGTGTTATAGTAATGTAGTGTTATAGTAATGTAGTATTATAGTAATGTAGTGTTATAGTAATGTAGTGTTATAGTAATGTAGTGTTATAGTAATGCAGTGTTATAGTAATGTAGTGTTATAGTAATGTAGTGTTATAGTAATGTAGTGTATAGTAATGTAGTGTTATAGTAATGTAGTGTTATAGTAATGTAGTGTTATAGTAATGTAGTGTTATAGTAATGTAGTGTATAGTAATGTAGCGTTATAGTAATGTAGCGTTATAGTAATGTAGTGTTATAGTAATGTAGTGTTATAGTAATGTAGTGTTATAGTAATGTAGTGATATAGTAATGTAGTGTTATAGTAATGTAGTGTTATAGTAATGTAGTATTATAGTAATGTAGTGTATAGTAATGTAGTGTTATAGTAATGTAGTGTTATAGTAATGTAGTGATATAGTAATGTAGTGTTATAGTAATGTAGTGTTATAGTAATGCAGTGTTATAGTAATGTAGTATTATAGTAATGTAGTGTTATAGTAATGTAGTGTTATAGTAATGTAGTATTATAGTAATGTAGCGTTATAGTAATGTAGTGTTATAGTAATGTAGTGTATAGTAATGTAGTGTTATAGTAATGTAGTGTTATAGTAATGTAGTGTTATAGTAATGTAGTGTTATAGTAATGTAGTGTTATAGTAATGTAGTGTTATAGTAATGTAGCGTTATAGTAATGTAGTGTTATAGTAATGTAGTGTTATAGTAATGTGGTGTTATAGTAATGTAGTGTTATAGTAATGTAGTGTTATAGTAATGTAGTATTATAGTAATGTAGTGTTATAGTAATGTAGTGTTATAGTAATGTAGTGTTATAGTAATGTAGTATTATAGTAATGTAGTGTTATAGTAATGTAGTGTTATAGTAATGTAGTGTTATAGTAATGTAGTGTTATAGTAATGTAGCGTTATAGTAATGTAGTATTATAGTAATGTAGTGTTATAGTAATGTAGTATTATAGTAATGTAGTATTATAGTAATGTAGCGTTATAGTAATGTAGTGTTATAGTAATGTAGTGTATAGTAATGTAGTGTTATAGTAATGTAGTGTTATAGTAATGTAGTGTTATAGTAATGTAGTGTTATAGTAATGTAGTGTTATAGTAATGTAGTGTTATAGTAATGTAGCGTTATAGTAATGTAGTGTTATAGTAATGTAGTGTTATAGTAATGTGGTGTTATAGTAATGTAGTGTTATAGTAATGTAGTGTTATAGTAATGTAGTATTATAGTAATGTAGTGTTATAGTAATGTAGTGTTATAGTAATGTAGTATTATAGTAATGTAGTGTTATAGTAATGTAGTGTTATAGTGATGTAGTGTTATAGTAATGTAGTGTTATAGTGATGTAGTGTTATAGTAATGTAGTGTTATAGTAATGTAGTATTATAGTAATGTAGTGTTATAGTAATGTAGTGTTATAGTAATGATGTAGTGTTATAGTAATGTAGTGTTATAGTAATGTAGTGTTATAGTAATGTAGTGTTATAGTAATGTAGTGTTATAGTAATGTAGTGTTATAGTAATGTAGTGTTATAGTAATGTAGTGTTATAGTAATGTAGTGTTATAGTAATGTAGTGTTATAGTAATGTAGTGTTATAGTAATGTAGTGTTATAGTAATGTAGTGTTATAGTAATGTAGTGTTATAGTAATGTAGTGTTATAGTAATGTAGTGTTATAGTAATGTAGTGTTATAGTAATGTAGCGTTATAGTAATGTAGTATTATAGTAATGTAGTGTTATAGTAATGTAGTATTATAGTAATGTAGCGTTATAGTAATGTAGTGTTATAGTAATGTAGTGTATAGTAATGTAGTGTTATAGTAATGTAGTAGTGTTATAGTAATGTAGTGTTATAGTAATGTAGCGTTATAGTAATGTAGCGTTATAGTAATGTAGTGTTATAGTAATGTAGTGTTATAGTAATGTAGTGTTATAGTAATGTAGTGTTATAGTAATGTAGTGTTATAGTAATGTAGTGTTATAGTAATGTAGTGTTATAGTAATGTAGTGTTATAGTAATGTAGTGTTATAGTAATGTAGCGTTATAGTAATGTAGTGTTATAGTAATGTAGTGTTATAGTAATGTGGTGTTATAGTAATGTAGTGTTATAGTAATGTAGTGTTATAGTAATGTAGTATTATAGTAATGTAGTGTTATAGTAATGTAGTGTTATAGTAATGTAGTATTATAGTAATGTAGTGTTATAGTAATGTAGTGTTATAGTAATGTAGTGTTATAGTAATGATGTAGTGTTATAGTAATGTAGTGTTATAGTAATGTAGTGTTATAGTAATGTAGTGTTATAGTAATGTAGTGTTATAGTAATGTAGTGTTATAGTAATGTAGTGTTATAGTAATGTAGTGTTATAGTAATGTAGTGTTATAGTAATGTAGTGTTATAGTAATGTAGTGTTATAGTAATGTAGTATTATAGTAATGTAGTGTTATAGTAATGTAGTGTTATAGTAATGTAGTGTTATAGTAATGCAGTGTTATAGTAATGTAGTGTTATAGTAATGTAGTGTTATAGTAATGTAGTGTTATAGTAATGTAGTGTTATAGTAATGTAGTGTTATAGTAATGCAGTGTTATAGTAATGTAGTGTTATAGTAATGTAGTGTTATAGTAATGTAGTGTTATAGTAATGTAGTGTTATAGTAATGTAGTGTTATACTAATGTAGTGTTATAGTAATGTAGTGTTATAGTAATGTAGTGTTATAGTAATGTAGTGTTATAGTAATGTGGTGTTATAGTAATGTAGTGTTATAGTAATGTTGTGTTATAGTAATGTAGTGTTATAGTAATGCAGTGTTATAGTAATGTAGTGTTATAGTAATGTAGTGTTATAGTAATGTAGTGTATAGTAATGTAGTATTATAGTAATGTAGTGTTATAGTAATGTAGTGTTATAGTAATGTAGTGTTATAGTAATGTAGTGTTATAGTAATGTAGTGTTATAGTAATGCAGTGTTATAGTAATGTAGTGTTATAGTAATGTAGTGTTATAGTAATGTAGTGTTATAGTAATGTAGTATTATAGTAATGTAGTATTATAGTAATGTAGTGTTATAGTAATGTAGTGTTATAGTAATGTAGTGTTATAGTAATGTAGTGTTATAGTAATGTAGTGTTATAGTAATGTAGTGTTATAGTAATGTAGTGTTATAGTAATGTAGCGTTATAGTAATGTAGTGTTATAGTAATGTAGTGTTATAGTAATGTGGTGTTATAGTAATGTAGTGTTATAGTAATGTAGTGTTATAGTAATGTAGTATTATAGTAATGTAGTGTTATAGTAATGTAGTGTTATAGTAATGTAGTGTTATAGTAATGTAGTGTTATAGTAATGTAGTGTTATAGTAATGTAGTGTTATAGTAATGTAGTGTTATAGTAATGTAGTGTTATAGTAATGTAGTGTTATAGTAATGTAGTGTTATAGTAATGTAGTGTTATAGTAATGTAGTGTTATAGTAATGTAGTATTATAGTAATGTAGTGTTATAGTAATGTAGTGTTATAGTAATGTAGTGTTATAGTAATGTAGTGTTATAGTAATGTAGTGTTATAGTAATGTAGTGTTATAGTAATGTAGCGTTATAGTAATGTAGTGTTATAGTAATGTAGTGTTATAGTAATGATGTAGTGTTATAGTAATGATGTAGTGTTATAGTAATGATGTAGTGTTATAGTAATGTAGTGTTATAGTAATGTAGTGTTATATAGTGTTATAGTAATGTAGTGTTATAGTAATGTAGTGTTATAGTAATGTAGTGTTATAGTAATGTAGTGTTATAGTAATGTAGTGTTATAGTAATGTAGTGTTATAGTAATGTAGTGTTATAGTAATGTAGTGTTATAGTAATGTAGTGTTATAGTAATGTAGCATTATAGTAATGTAGTGTTATAGTAATGTAGTGTTATAGTAATGTAGCATTATAGTAATGTAGTGTTATAGTAATGTAGTGTTATAGTAATGTAGTGTTATAGTAATGTAGTGTTATATAGTGTTATAGTAATGTAGTGTTATAGTAATGTAGTGTTATAGTAATGTAGTGTTATAGTAATGTAGTGTTATAGTAATGTAGTGTTATAGTAATGTAATGTTATAGTAATGTAGTGTTATAGTAATGTAGCGTTATAGTAATGTAGTGTTATAGTAATGTAGTATTATAGTAATGTAGTGTTATAGTAATGTAGTGTTATAGTAATGTAGCGTTATAGTAATGTATAGTTATAGTAATGTAGCGTTATAGTAATGTAGTGTTATAGTAATGTAGTGTTATAGTAATGTAGTGTTATAGTAATGTAGTGTTATAGTAATGATGTAGTGTTATAGTAATGATGTAGTGTTATAGTAATGTAGTGTTATAGTAATGTAGTGTTATTATTATAGTAATGTAGTGTTATAGTAATGTAGTGTTATAGTAATGTAGTGTTATAGTAATGTAGTGTATAGTAATGTAGTGTTATAGTAATGTAGTGTTATAGTAATGTAGTGTTATAGTAATGTAGTGTTATAGTAATGTAGTGTTATAGTAATGTAGTGTTATAGTAATGTAGTGTTATAGTAATGTAGTGTTATAGTAATGTAGTGTTATAGTAATGTAGTGTTATAGTAATGTAGTATTATAGTAATGTAGTATTATAGTAATGTAGTGTTATAGTAATGTAGTGTTATAGTAATGTAGTGTTATAGTAATGTAGTATTGTTATAGTGATGTAGTGTTATAGTAATGTAGTGTTATTATAGTAATGTAGTGTTATAGTAATGTAGCGTTATAGTAATGTAGTGTTATAGTAATGTAGTGTTATAGTAATGTAGTGTATATTATAGTAATGTAGTGTTATAGTAATGTAGTGTTATAGTAATGTAGTGTTATAGTAATGTAGTGTTATAGTAATGTGGTGTTATAGTAATGTAGTGTTATAGTAATGTAGTGTTATAGTAATGTAGTGTTATAGTAATGTAGTGTTATAGTAATGTAGTATTATAGTAATGTAGTGTTATAGTAATGTAGTGTTATAGTAATGTAGTGTTATAGTAATGTAGTGTTATAGTAATGTAGCGTTATAGTAATGTAGTGTTATAGTAATGTAGTGTTATAGTAATGTAGTGTTATAGTAATGTAGTATAGTAATGTAGTGTTATAGTAATGTAGCGTTATAGTAATGTAGTGTTATAGTAATGTAGTGTTATAGTAATGTAGTGTTATAGTAATGTAGTGTTATAGTAATGTAGTATAGTAATGTAGTGTTATAGTAATGTAGCGTTATAGTAATGTAGTGTTATAGTAATGTAGTATAGTAATGTAGTGTTATAGTAATGTAGCGTTATAGTAATGTAGTGTTATAGTAATGTAGTATTATAGTAATGTAGTGTTATAGTAATGTAGTGTTATAGTAATGTAGTGTTATAGTAATGTAGTGTTATAGTAATGTAGTATAGTAATGTAGTGTTATAGTAATGTAGCGTTATAGTAATGTAGTGTTATAGTAATGTAGTATTATAGTAATGTAGTGTTATAGTAATGCAGTGTTATAGTAATGTAGTGTTATAGTAATGTAGTGTTATAGTAATGTAGTGTTATAGTAATGTAGTATAGTAATGTAGTGTTATAGTAATGTAGCGTTATAGTAATGTAGTGTTATAGTAATGTAGTGTTATAGTAATGTAGTGTTATAGTAATGTAGTATAGTAATGTAGTGTTATAGTAATGTAGCGTTATAGTAATGTAGTGTTATAGTAATGTAGTATTATAGTAATGTAGTGTTATAGTAATGCAGTGTTATAGTAATGTAGTGTTATAGTAATGTAGTGTTATAGTAATGTAGTGTTATAGTAATGTAGTATAGTAATGTAGTGTTATAGTAATGTAGCGTTATAGTAATGTAGTGTTATAGTAATGTAGTGTTATAGTAATGTAGTGTTATAGTAATGTAGCGTTATAGTAGTGTAGTGTTATAGTAATGTAGCGTTATAGTAATGTAGTGTTATAGTAATGTAGTGTTATAGTAATGTAGTATTATAGTAATGTAGTGTTATAGTAATGTAGTATTATAGTAATGTAGTGTTATAGTAATGTAGTGTTATAGTAATGTAGTGTTATAGTAATGTAGTGATATAGTAATGTAGTGTTATAGTAATGTAGTGATATAGTAATGTAGTGTTATAGTAATGTAGCGTTATAGTAATGTAGCGTTATAGTAATGTAGCGTTATAGTAATGTAGCGTTATAGTAATGTAGCGTTATAGTAATGTAGCGTTATAGTAATGTAGCGTTATAGTAATGTAGTGTTATAGTAATGTAGTGATATAGTAATGTAGTGTTATAGTAATGTAGTGTTATAGTAATGTAGTGTTATAGTAATGTAGTGTTATAGTAATGTAATGTTATAGTAATGTAGTGTTATAGTAATGTAGTGTTATAGTAATGTAGTGTTATAGTAATGTAGTGTTATAGTAATGTAGTGTTATAGTAATGTAGTGTATAGTAATGTAGTGTATAGTAATGTAGTGTTATAGTAATGTAGTGTTATAGTAATGTAGCGTTATAGTAATGTAGCGTTATAGTAATGTAGCGTTATAGTAATGTAGCGTTATAGTAATGTAGTGTTATAGTAATGTAGTGATATAGTAATGTAGTGTTATAGTAATGTAGTGTTATAGTAATGTAGTGTTATAGTAATGTAGTGTTATAGTAATGTAATGTTATAGTAATGTAGTGTTATAGTAATGTAGTGTTATAGTAATGTAGTGTTATAGTAATGTAGTGTTATAGTAATGTAGTGTTATAGTAATGTAGTGTATAGTAATGTAGTGTATAGTAATGTAGTGTTATAGTAATGTAGTGTTATAGTAATGTAGTGTTATAGTAATGTAGTGTTATAGTAATGTAGTGTTATAGTAATGTAGTGTTATATAGTGTTATAGTAATGTAGTGTTATAGTAATGTAGTGTTATAGTAATGTAGTGTTATAGTAATGTAGTGTTATAGTAATGTAGTGTTATAGTAATGTAGTGTTATAGTAATGTAGTGTTATAGTAATGTAGTGTTATAGTAATGTAGTATTATAGTAATGTAGTGTTATAGTAATGTAGTGTTATAGTAATGTAGTGTTATAGTAATGTAGTGTTATAGTAATGTAGTATTATAGTAATGTAGTGTTATAGTAATGTAGTGTTATAGTAATGTAGTGTTATAGTAATGATGTAGTGTTATAGTAATGTAGTGTTATAGTAATGTAGTGTTATAGTAATGTAGTGTTATAGTAATGTAGTGTTATAGTAATGTAGTGTTATAGTAATGTAGTGTTATAGTAATGTAGTGTTATAGTAATGTAGTGTTATAGTAATGTAGTGTTATAGTAATGTAGTGTTATAGTAATGTAGTATTATAGTAATGTAGTGTTATAGTAATGTAGTGTTATAGTAATGTAGTGTTATAGTAATGTAGTGTTATAGTAATGTAGCGTTATAGTAATGATGTAGTGT
The DNA here is from genome assembly GCF_050947455.1 of Rhinoderma darwinii. Taxonomy (NCBI): domain Eukaryota; kingdom Metazoa; phylum Chordata; class Amphibia; order Anura; family Rhinodermatidae; genus Rhinoderma; species Rhinoderma darwinii. The sequence continues at coordinate 268,424 of NW_027464121.1, forward strand.
TATAGTAATGATGTAGTGTTATAGTAATGATGTAGTGTTATAGTAATGTAGTGTTATAGTAATGTAGTGTTATATAGTGTTATAGTAATGTAGTGTTATAGTAATGTAGTGTTATAGTAATGTAGCGTTATAGTAATGTAGTGTTATAGTAATGTAGTGTTATAGTAATGTAGTGTTATAGTAATGTAGTGTTATAGTAATGTAATGTTATAGTAATGTAGTGTTATAGTATGTAGCGTTATAGTAATGTAGTGTTATAGTAATGTAGTGTTATAGTAATGTAGTGTTATAGTAATGTAGTGTTATAGTAATGTAGTGTTATAGTAATGTAGTGTTATAGTAATGTAATGTTATAGTAATGTAGTGTTATAGTAATGTAGCGTTATAGTAATGTAGTGTTATAGTAATGTAGTATTATAGTAATGTAGTGTTATAGTAATGTAGTGTTATAGTAATGTAGTATTGTTATAGTGATGTAGTGTTATAGTAATGTAGCGTTATAGTAATGTAGCGTATAGTAATGTAGTGTTATAGTAATGTAGTGTTATAGTAATGTAGTATTATAGTAATGTAGTGTTATAGTAATGTAGTGTTATAGTAATGTAGTGTTATAGTAATGTAGTGTTATAGTAATGTAGTGTTATAGTAATGTAGTATTATAGTAATGTAGTGTTATAGTAATGTAGTGTTATAGTAATGTAGTGTTATAGTAATGTAGCGTTATAGTAATGTAGTGTTATAGTAATGTAGTGTTATAGTAATGTAGTGTTATAGTAATGTAGTGTTATAGTAATGATGTAGTGTTATAGTAATGATGTAGTGTTATAGTAATGTAGTGTTATAGTAATGTAGTGTTATTATTATAGTAATGTAGTGTTATAGTAATGTAGTGTTATAGTAATGTAGTGTTATAGTAATGTAGTGTATAGTAATGTAGTGTTATAGTAATGTAGTGTTATAGTAATGTAGTGTTATAGTAATGTAGTGTTATAGTAATGTAGTGTTATAGTAATGTAGTGTTATAGTAATGTAGTGTTATAGTAATGTAGTGTTATAGTAATGTAGTGTTATAGTAATGTAGTATTATAGTAATGTAGTATTATAGTAATGTAGTGTTATAGTAATGTAGTGTTATAGTAATGTAGTGTTATAGTAATGTAGTATTGTTATAGTGATGTAGTGTTATAGTAATGTAGTGTTATTATAGTAATGTAGTGTTATAGTAATGTAGCGTTATAGTAATGTAGTGTTATAGTAATGTAGTGTTATAGTAATGTAGTGTTATTATAGTAATGTAGTGTTATAGTAATGTAGTGTTATAGTAATGTAGTGTTATAGTAATGTAGTGTTATAGTAATGTAGCGTTATAGTAATGTAGTATTATAGTAATGTAGTGTTATAGTAATGTGGTGTTATAGTAATGTAGTGTTATAGTAATGTAGTGTTATAGTAATGTAGTGTTATAGTAATGTAGTATTATAGTAATGTAGTATTATAGTAATGTAGTGTTATAGTAATGTAGTGTTATAGTAATGTAGTGTTATAGTAATGTAGTGTTATAGTAATGTAGTGTTATAGTAATGTAGTGTTATAGTAATGTAGTGTTATAGTAATGTAGTATTATAGTAATGTAGTGTTATAGTAATGTAGTGTTATAGTAATGTAGTGTTATAGTAATGTAGTGTTATAGTAATGTAGTGTTATAGTAATGTAGTGTTATAGTAATGTAGTGTTATAGTAATGTAGTATTATAGTAATGTGAGTGTTACCCCCGAAGGAGACATGTAGCATGTTACGTAGGGAGCTGTCACGTGTTATACGTTAAATGTAGCGTTATAGTAAAGAAGAGGCTGGACGCAGCTGCAGGCTTAAGGGAAGCCGACATGACCGTCCTGGTAGGGAAAGGGTTAATGTTACGAGGTCAGGGAAAGTTGAAGGAGCTGAAGGAGGGACGGGGAGGAGTTAAGGGGGGCGGGGGGGGCCGTTGCTGTGCTTCCCGCTGTTTCTCGGCATTGAGCCGGAAGCAGCGGGAGGAGTAACACACAGTAAGCAAAGCTCCCCGTTGCCTGGCTCTTTAGTAATGGCAGAGGCCCTGATTTTAGAGCGGCTGCGTGCCGCTGCTGTGCACCACGGTCCCGGATGGCTGGAGGAGACCGTGGCTGCATTAACGCGGATCCCGGACGCCGTTTCGCCACGCCGGGCACGGCGTTCGGGGTCTGTTGTAAGGGACAGGCTCCCCTCCCCCGGCCCCCTTACGAGCATGGCTATGGCGGCGGGGGGGGAGTCGGCAACAACCGCTCCTGCGCTGGGCAGGCAGAGAGCGGTGCCAGGGGTGACGGCGATGCGGGCTGTGTCGACCCGTCCCTCTCGGCGGTCCCGACCTCCAGAGCGCCTTAGTCCGGAGGTAGTCCCGCGGACACGGCGTCGCAGAGGGAGCCCGATCCCGGACGCTGCAGGCCAGGCAGCTGGGAGGACCGCCCCTTCCCAGGCCCTGCGTCCTGGCAGGAATCCCAGGCCGCGACGGGGTCCGGCGGTAAGCAGGGAGTCGCAGGCTGGGCTCCCTGTCACCCCTCCCCCATCAGATGGAAGATGTCGAGAGCAAGGTACGGCCGCCCCGCATGGTGATGTTCCGGCCAGGGGGCAGGCTTCGTCAGGATCGTCTAGACGGACGACTAGATCTGCAGCGACATCGAGGCAACAGGTCCGGTCGGAAGTCTGGGTCCCGGCGGTCGGGCGGCAGGTTGCCGGCCCATCGGTCAGCGCGTCCTCATCCCCTTTCCGAAGATGTCGTTGGGAGGGACAGTCGTCGGCGAGAGAAGAACTGGAGGAAGGTGAACTGGACGTCTATCGTCGAGGTCAGGATGGTCCGGCTGACGGGAACACAGCGCCTGTGCAGCCCGGTGAGTGTATAACTCCATTATTGTCTTATCCAGCGATTTTTATGTCGGGTGTCGGCGGGGGGGCTGCTAGCATAGCATCGGGGGCCGGTAGTGGCGCGGGCGGACGCGACGGAGCGGGTTTGGCAGATTTAGTGGGTTGCTTACGGGCTGGTGGGGCGCCTTGATAGGGCCGCGGCGCCGGTAGTAACGGAAGTGTCCCCTGCGGTAGTTTGGGAAGGCCCCAGGGACGTGGGATCGTTGCAGGCGCGTCCTGTGGTGGCGGTTAGAGAGGCGGTCGCGGTGTCGGTGCAGACTGAGGCACAGAAGGACGGCGATCGAGTGCGCATGGACGATCGTGCTCGGGGGGAGGTGTATGTTTGTTTTGAGGGTCCGTTGGGGGCGCATTTAAAGCAGGAGGTGCGTGATCGGATCTGGAAAGATGAATACGTTGAAATTTTTTTTCTCTCTTGCCGCTGGCTAAATTCAATTTGGATAAGGGCAAGCGGGATGAGAGTAAAAAGGACGAGGAGGAACGGCGGCGGTATAGGCTTATCCCGCAGACGTTCGTTAATTGGTCGCAGGCGTTCGCCATATTGGCTAGTGTGATAGGGGAAAAGGCGCCGGAAAATTGTTCGGCGTTATTTTGTTATTTTGATGCTATTGGGGAGGCTCATAGGGCGTATGGGGGTCAGGCGTGGCTGCGATATGATGAGCAATTCCGTCAGCGGAAGGCGGTTCGGCCGGCGATTCGGTGGGACCAGAAGGATATTGCTCTCTGGTTACGGGTTACGGCTCCGGTTAGGCAGCCCGTTCCCGGGAGCGGTGGCCAGGGAGGCCAGTCTAGTCAGAGTGGACCAAGCGGCGGGGGAAAGGCGGGGTTTTGCTGGCAATTCAATGAAGGCCAGTGCAAGTTTGGGGCCACGTGCAAGTTCAAGCACGTGTGCTCCGAGTGTAATGGTGCATCACACGGGGCGGCAAAATGTCTGCGAAAAAAGAGGTCCGGGAACCAGCACGGGGCTGGTCAAGGGGGTGTCGCCGGTGAGGGTGGAAAGGATGGCCCTTTATCTAAATGAGTATCCGGATAGGGCGGCAGCTAGGTTGCTTTATGAAGGGTTTAGTGTTGGTTTTGTTATTCCTCCGCCTCCTTATGAGGTTCCGGTTACGGGGAGAAATTTAAAATCGGCTTACTTGCATGTGGAAGTCGTGTCGGAAAAGTTGTTAAAAGAAGTTTCGTTGGGGCGCATGTCGGGGCCATTTGTGGAGTCGCCGGTGAAAGATTTAGTTGTGTCCCCTTTGGGTATTGTCCCTAAACGCGAGCCCGGAAAGTTTCGTTTGATTCAACATTTATCGTATCCCAAAGGTTCGTCGGTAAATGACGGGATTGATCACGAGTTGTGCTCCGTAGTTTATACCTCATTCGATAAGGCGGTGGGGTTAGTGCGGGCTGCGGGTCCTGGGGCGCTGCTAGCAAAAACTGACATCGAGGCGGCGTTCAGGTTGTTGCCGGTCCATACAGAAAGCAACGGCTGTTGGGTTGTTTTTGGAATGGGGCCTTTTACGTGGATCAGTGCCTTCCGATGGGGTGTTCCCTTTCTTGTGCATACTTCGAGGCGTTTAGTAGCTTCGTGGAGTGGGTAAAGAGGGGAGTATCCGGGGTCGACTCGTTGATCCATTACTTAGATGATTTGTTATGCGTTGGCCCGGGGGGTTCGCCGGTTTGCGGTAATTTGCTTCATGCTCTACAGAAGGTGGCGAGGGATTTTGGGATTCCTTTGGCGCCGAAAAAAAAAAACGGAGGGCCCGGTAGCGACGATTTGTTTTTTGGGAATCGAAATAGACTCGGTGGCAATGGAGTGTCGTCTCCCGGCGGATAAGTTGGGTGCTTTGAGGCTGGAGGTTCAACGGGCTTGTAGAATGAAGAAAGTGACGCTGAGGGAGCTTCAGTCGCTGCTGGGGAAGTTGAATTTCGCCTGCCGGATTATGCCGATGGGGAGGGTGTTTGGTAGGAGGTTGGCGGCGGCAACGGTGGGAGTGCGTGCGCCGCATCATTTTGTGCGGCTCAAGGAGGAGTACCGTGCTGATCTTCAGGTTTGGAATGACTTCTTGGGCCAGTTCAATGGTCGCTCGCTATGGATGGCCCCAGCGCAGGATACGAGTGTTTTGAATATTTTCACGGATGCGGCTGGGGCGGGTGGTTTTGGAGCTTACGGGGGAGGTCCGTGGTGCGCAGGTCAATGGCCGGCTAGCTGGGTGTCCAGTGGACTCACGCGGAATCTGGCCCTGCTCGAGCTGTTTCCCATCGGGGTGGCGGCTACCATTTGGGGGGACAGGCTCAGGGATAAGAAGGTCCGTTTTTTACTGCGACAACATGGGGGTGGTGCTTGCCATTAATAACATCACGGCGTCCTTTCCTCCGGTAGTTCAATTGTTGCGACATTTAGTGTTGGTATGTTTGTCGTTGAACGCGTGGGTGGTGGCGGTGCATGTCCCGGGTGTACGGAATTGTATCGCTGATGCTCTTTCTCGCTCGCAGTGGGACCGGTTTCGGCAATTGGCACCGGGAGCGGAACGTCTCGGTTTGGCTTGTCCGCAGCATCTTTGGGATCTGGTCTCGGTCCTGTAGAACAATTGGTACAAAGGTCTTTGGCGCGCACGACGTGGAGTGCTTATGCTGCTTGTTGGAGGCAGTGGGAGGAGTGGGTAAGAGAGTTGGGTGACGTCAATACGGATAGAGACAGGTTGGTGGCACTTTTGTACTGGTTAGGGGACGCCTGGGAGGCGGGGTTTTCAGTGGCGAAGGTGAACCGGTTCATGTCTGCGGTGGCGTTTGGGTTTAAGTTGCGGGGCTTTCAGGATGTATCGAAGGAATTTCTGGTATCGCAGGCTTTGAAGGGGTTGCGCCCCGGGGTCGGTTATGTGCCCAGTAGAGTGCATGCGGGGTTTTACGCCA